>NC_066567.1:2319474-2344474 GCF_024679095.1 Eriocheir sinensis | reverse complement strand
CTCTCTCTCTCTCTCTCTCTCTCTCAAGGTTCTGCAGATAAAGACGTAAAAGAGAAAAATGGAAGTATAATCAAATGAATATAACACCGAAAAGAGAAGAGGAAAAATAAAAGATAGAGAAAAGTTAAGAGGCGAAGAAAAAGAGTGGAGAAAAAAAAGGAGAAGAGAAAAAGAAGACAAATGTAGAAGAGTAAAAACTAGTAAATGAAGATGAAAGAATAATAGAAGACAAGAGAAGAGAAGAGGAAGAGAAAACAAGAAAAAAGTAAACAGCGGAGAAGAGAAAAGACGTGAAGTAGATGTGAAAAATTAAACAGAAGAGAAAAACAAAAGAAAAATAAAGAATTGCAGAGAAAAAATGGAGAAAAGAAAATAGATAAAATGTAGGGAAAAAGGAAAGCATACGAAAAGAAGAAAAGAGAAGGAAAATAAATGTGAAAAAAGAGAGAAATGAAGAAAAGATGAATAAAGAGGAATAGAAGGAAGACAAAAAAAAATAGAAAAATGCATACCAAATGATGAAGAAGTAGCAGAAGCAGTCGGGAGGAGGAGGAGGAGGAGGAGGAGGAGGAGGAGGACGAGGAGGAGGAGGAACAAAGAACTATCAAGTGCCTTACCTCTTAACACTTAACTATCGACTCCTCCTCCTCCTCCTCCTCTTCCTCCTCCTCTTCCTGCTACTTCTTCTTCTCTTGCTCCTCTTTCTTCTCCCTTTGTCTGTCTATTGTCTCCATCTGGTACTTTTTCTCCATCCCTCTACCTCCCTTCCTCCCTCCCTCCTTCCTTCTCTCTCTCTCTCTCTCTCTCTCTCTCTCTCTCTCCAGCGTGACCTTGACATAACTCTTCAGCCTCTCCACGCATCGAATACCTGACCCCAATCTTAGGTTATGTAGCGCCTCACTAGAATGCAACCCTTATATAGTAACGAAGGGGTGAGCTAATGTATGTAGTGGTAGTAGTAGTAGTAGTAGTAGTAGTAGTTAGTACTGGTGGTAGTAGTAATCTTAACTGAATTCTGGTCATCCTCTCTTAGCCGTTTCGGTTAAATTTCCTCAGTTGCGCTAAGCATATCGAAAGCTTTCGATAGAGTCTGGCACAACTCTTTGCTTTCTAAACTCCTCTCAGACGGATTCTATCCCTCTCTCTGTACCTTTATCTCCAGTTTCTTTTCCGACTGTTCTTTTTTTGCTGTGGTAGACGGTCACTGTTCTTCCAATAATTATATCAACAGTGATGTCCCGCAGGGCTCTGTCCTCTTTCCAACTCTCTGATGATATTCATCCATGATCTTTCCACACCAAAAAACTATCCTATCCCTTCGTACGCCGATGACTCTACTCTGCATTATCTACTTCTTCCAACAGAAGACCCTTCCAACAGGAATTACAAGACTCCAGACTGGAGGCTGCAAAACGCTTAACCTCAGACCTTGCCATCATTTCCGATTGGGGCAGCAGGAACCTTGTGTCCTTCAACGCCTCAAAAACTTTATTTCTTCACCTATCAAATCGACACAATCTTCCAAACACCTATCCCCTATTCTTCGACAACACTCACCTGTCACATTCTTCTACACTGAACATCCTCGGTCTATCCTTAACTAAAAATCCCAACTGGAAACTTCAGATCTCTTCTGCCACTAAATCAGCTTCCTCGAGGTTGGACGTTCTGTATCGTCACCGCCAGTGCTTTTTCCCCGTAGTTGCTATCCATATACAGGGGCCTTGTCCGCCCTCGTATGGAGTATGCATCTCACGTGTGGGGGGGCCCCACACACTCAGATCTCCTAGACAGAGTGGAGTCAAAGGCTCTTCGTCTCATCAACTCCCCTCCTCTTACTGACAGTCTTTTACTTCTTAAATTCCACCACCATGTTGCCTCTCTTTCTATCTTCTATCGATATTTTCACGCCGACTGCTATTCTGAACTTGCTAACGGCATGCCTCCCCCCCTCCCGCGGCCCCGCTGCACACGACTTTCTATTCAAGCTCATCCCTATAATGTTCAAATCCATTGTGCAAGAGTTAACTAGCATCTTCACTCTTTCATCCTACACGCTAGTAAACTCTGGAACAATCTTCATTCATCTGTATTTCCTCCTGCCTACGACTTGAACTCTTTCAAGAAGAGAGTATCAGGACACCTCTCCTCCCAAAACTGACCAATCTTTTGGCCACTCCTCTAACTCTTTTGTAGGAGCAGTGAGTAGCGGGCTTTTTTTTCATTATTGTTTTTTGTTTTTTGCCCTTGAGCTGTTTCATATGCTGTAAAAAAAGTTTTAATAATATCAATAAAAAAGTAACTATAATAGCCATTGAGAGAGAGAGAGAGAGAGAGAGAGAGAGAGAGAGAGAGAGAGAGAGAGAGAGAGAGAGAGAGATGGAAGAAAGAAAAGGAAGTAAAGGGAAAGGCAATTATGAAACCAGTCAGGCAAGAAAGGAAAGGGAGGGAGGGAGGGAGGGAGGAAGGGAGAGAAGAGGAGGAGGAAGGAGACGCAGGGAGAAAGAGAATATTGGGGGGGGGGGGAGAGAGAGAGAGGGAGAGAGAGCACATTCCACAAGCCTTCACACCAAAACAATTTTTATATATATACTTTGGACGGAAGAGGAGGAGGGAGAGAAAAGAGGGAGAACTGAGTAAGGGACTATAAAGAGGAGGGAAGGGAGAGGAGAGGAAATGAAAGGATGAAAGAGAACGAGAAGGGAGAAAAGGTAAAGAGGGGAGGAATACATAGGAATACATAGGAATGAATACATAGGGTGATGAAGGGAAGGAATGGGAGGAAAGGGGGAAGGAGAGGGAGTGGGAGGGGGAAGGAGAAGGAAGGGGAGGGGGGAGGGAAGGAAAGGGAGGAGGAGGGAATGATAACAACGAAGAAGAAAAGAGAGGGAAGGGAAAGGCAAAGAAAAAGAGGAAAAGAAGGAGATCGAGAGAAGGAAGAAAGGGAGGGAAAAGGGAGGAGAAGGAAGGAGGAAGGAAAGAAGGAAGAAGAGAAGCAGGAAAGGAAATATGGGAGGGAGAGAAGGAGGAGGAGGAGGGAGCAGGAGGAGAAGGAGGAGGAGGAGGAGGAGGAGGAGGGGGGAGGAAAGGAAGGAGATGAAGGAGGACACATTCCCTTGGGAGTGACCATCACTATATCCTGAGGGTCATTATCTCTCTCTCTCTCTCTCTCTCTTTCACACATTATACTCCTGACAATACAACGAGAGAGAGAGAGAGAGAGAGAGAGAGAGAGAGAGAGAGAGAGAGAGAGAGAGTAATAATAGTAATAATAATAATAATAATAATAATAATAATAATAATAATAATAATAATAATAATAATAATAATAATAACTTTATTGTACTAGAAGGCAGTTATTGATATAGGTAGATATGTCATTTACATGGATATTGAATAATGTTGGGGCTAGTGTTGAACCTTGGGGGACTCCAAAGGCTACTGATTTCTTGGGTGAGACGATGTTTTTAATGCGGACTGACTGTGACCTGTCATCGAGGTAATTGTCAACCAGTAGGTGTCAACATTAATCTGTTGAAGTTTTCGGAGTAAGATGGTGTGGCTGACACTGTCGAAGGCTTTAGAAAGGTCGCAGAGTGTTAAAAGTGATATTTGTTTGTTATCTATATTATCATACATTTTATTGGTAATGACTTGCAGCGCTGTCTCTGTAGAGAGTTTAGGTCTAAAGCCGTGTTGGGTTGGAGAGAGAGGTTTGTTACGTTCCAGGAATGGCATTAATTGATTGGCAACTGCCTTTTCTAATATTTTTGAAAAAATTGGAAGTAGAGAGATGGGACGATAATTTCCTATTTCGTCTGGGTTTCCGTTTTTATATAGTGGGGTGACAACAGCGTTTTTCTGGAGGCAGGAAAAATGCCTGTGACGATTGAGGTATTTATGATGGTTGTGAGGTAGAAGATGATAGCGATTAGTGAGTCTTTGATAAACCTTGGGGAAATGTTATCACAACCAAACGATTTAGTATTTTGAAGCTGTTTTACAGTCAAGATGATTGTGTTCTGGTCTACTGGCTGAGGTCTGAAAAGCGCGAGATTGGTGGGGGTGGAGGGCACGATTGGGATGTTAGGAGCTTCGTTAAGGTGATTACGGTTTTCGACTTTTAATAATTTTTGAGTTGATTCGTATGTGGTTAGGCCGACGTTCGCAAGGAAGTTATTAAAATCTTCAGCTTTTTCACTTATGTTTTCAAGGGGCGGGGGGTCGTGCTCTGCGTTTTACTAGGAATAATAGTTTTTAATGTGTTCCAAGTTGCAGCTGTGTTATTTTTGCGGGTATGTAGTTCTTGGTGGTAGTAATTTTTCTTTGAAGTGGTTAGTAGACGTTTGACGTTTTTCTTTATTTCTTTATAGTTTTGCTGTATAATCACGTTATATCTGTGATTCTTTAATATCCTTTGAGCTTTCTTGCGTTCTGCTAATGCCTCTTTAATTTCATCATTGCTCCAAGGTGCGGGGGGTCGGTGAAGAACGATATTAGATATCGGAGCGCTTCTGTCGAGACTGGTAGTAATGACAGATGTTAGTATAGACACCTGTTTATCGACATCGTCAGTGCGTAATATTTCATTTAGTGTGGAGGTTTCCTCTAGGATATGGGAGCATAGAAGGTCGCTGTTATATTTTCTTAGGTCACGTTTAGTTACGGTGATGGGTTGACGCTTGGGTTTAAGGATGTTGACAGAGGCGCCTATAAGCTCATGGTCTGCGACCGTGCAAGGGATTACGTAGGAATGAGTGACAAGATCTGGCTTATTAGTGATGGTCACGTCTAGGAGGGTTGCAGAAGTGGGTGTCACTCGTGTGGGTGTGTTTATAATTTGTGTCAGCTTATTTTTTGGCTATTATATGTGATAGTTTACTGTTGGGTAGGAGGAGGTTGTCGTTGAGGTCACCTATTAAGAAAAATGTCTTTTTACGCATAATTAATGCCCTTAATGTGTCTTCTATGTGATCAAATGAAGTAGAACAGGCCTTAGGATGTCGGTAGATACTGTTTATGAGGATGGAGGGTAGTTTTCTGCATTGAACTTGGATACAAATTTCATCTACCCCTTCGTGTTTAGGTACGCCTGTGTTTATCAAAGCTGAATGTAAGTCATTATGAACATATATACATACCCCTCCGCCTTTGCCTCTGTCTCGTCTGTAAAGTTTAAAGTTAGGAATGTTCGCGTGTGAGTCTTGGGTGTGTGTGAGTAACCATGATTGACTGATGCATAGTATGTCGATTTGCCTTTCGTTGATTAAAAGGTTGATTACATCCAAATTATTGAGTACTGATTGTGCATTTATGTGTTCAATAGTTAGGTTGTATTTTTTGTTTGTAAACTGTGAACTAACGGCATTACATTCTTTGCCTTTCTCCTAGCGTGAGGTGTATTAGAGACACTGGCGATCCTTGTGCCCGTATTCTAAACATTCATAGCAACGCACTTTATGATCAAGCCTACAGTTTGATTGGACATGATTAAATTCCCCGCAGTTATAACACCCCACTTTCCTGTTGGGTGAGTGTCCTGAGCGTGGAGGTTGTGTGTTGTAGGTCTGCGTGTCCCGTGATGGCAAGCAGGGCCGAGAGAATACAGGGTCCGCGCAAGGAGCCACCAAAAACTCCACCGGGCCGCGCAGGTCGTGACGTCACAGGGTGCGTGCAGGGAAGAGTCCGAGGTGGCTGCCGCGGCCAGTCTGGGTTCAACCGTGGCGGGGTGTGCGCTACTGCATGGTCAGCTGCCGGTTCAGGCCGCCCGCATCGTTTAGTGATGCCTCATTGTGTTGTGGCTGGTTGTAACACTACCAATCGCTATATCCTAACATATTATTATGCCTTTTCCGAAGTATGCACCAGTGTTTTGTTACTTTTGATAGTGGTATCATTAAATGTGACCCCTAGTCCCCTACCACTTTCATATCCTTTGTGCAGTGAGAATGTCAACTGACAGCATATTCTCATAATATATACTGTAAAAAAGTATCAAGGTCATCAATAAGAATTTTATTACTTACAATATTAGTGTGGTAATATGCTGCTGCTTAGAGAGAGAGAGAGATACCAGCCTGAGGGAGGGAAGGGGTGGGGAGAGCCACCTGCACACATAAGCCTCAAAGTCAGTCAGAATTGGATTACATACAATATTAGTGTGGTAATATGCTGCAGGTGAGAGAAGCCTGAGAGAGGGGTAGGGGTAGGGAGAGAGCAACCCGCACCCTGTGGGCCTGCAGGTGAGAGAGAGAGAGAGAGAGAGAGAGAGAGAGAGAGAGAGAGAGAGAGGGAGGGGAGGGGGAGAGAGCAACCTGCACTCTGTGACGTCACAGCTCTAGCCCCGCCCTCATCGGCTTAAGGTGCGCGTGCGTGGACCCTGTATTCTCTCGGCCCTGATGGCAAGCGTGGTGTTGTAGAGAGCGAGAGAAACACACACACACACACACACACACACACACACACACACAGGCACGCAATTTCTAAGTGTAATTTTTGTAACTGAAGCAATATTTACGGGCCTTGATATTTCCCTCCCATTTCCCTCCCTCCCTCCCTCCCGCCACCTCTATCTTTCTCCCTCCTTCCCCTCTCCCTCCCTTCCCCCCTTCCCCCTTCCCTTCCCCACTCTCCGGACCTGAAGAGTTGATTCCTATAATGAAAATTCCTGGTAATATTTCAACCGTGATATTTATAATGTTATGAAGGCAATGATGACGATGATAGCTGGAGGAGGAGGAGGAGGAGGAGAAGGAGGAGGAGGAGGAGCAAGAGAGGGAGGAGGAGGAAAGAAGCAACAACAAACACAAACAAAACGAGGAGATTAATTGAAGTTAAAAGAGGAAGAGCAATAAAAAACGTATTATGAACGTGGACAAAAAGAAAAAAAGAAGAAGAAGAAGAAGAAGAAGAAGAAGAAGAAGAAGATAAAAAGCAGCAGGAAAAGAAGGAAAACAAGATAAGGAAGGGAATGAGGAAAACAAGGATAAGGATGAAGAGAAGAAACACACAATCTTGTCAATCTCTGAGAAGTGTTGCATAAACTTTCGATTAATTGCACACACACACACACACACACACACACACACACACACACACATATCTCAGTCAAGTATTTAATCACACTTTTCACTTCAATATGATCATCTAGCCAAAAATGTTTCCCGTGAGAATTTTTGCATTTAATTTAAGTCATTCCGTCATTTTTACTTACTCTTTAATTTGAATCTTTAATTATTTTTGCTTTTTTTTTCATTTAGCACCGACTTATTTTATCTTTTGATTTTTACTGAGTTTCCAATCATTATTATTATTATCATTATTATTATTATTATTATTATTATTATTATTATTATTATTATTATTACAGTTTCTTTTTTTTTCTTCTTCCTTCTCCTCCTCCTCCTCATCCTCCTCATTCTACTACTGTTACCACTACTACTACTACTAATACTACTACTACTACTACTGCTACTACTACTATAACTACAACTACAACTACTACAAATAGTATAATTACTACAACAAGTATTACAACTACTACTACTACCACTATTACTACTACTACTACTACTACTACTACTACTACTACTACTACCACTTCTGCTGTTGCTACTATCGCCATCATCATCATCATCATCATCACCATCACCACAACCACCATCACCACCACACCGGCATTGTTTACACTCGTGACGTCATCAGCGGCGGGCGCGACGTCACATCCATCACGGGGCGGCTCGGCCAATCAGGAGCCAGCGTGGGGGCGGCGGCAGCCAATCAGCGGAGAGATGCCCATCAGGGAGACTTTATCGTGGAGGGAATGACTCACTGGACCTATCTCTTCCTCCTTGTCTTCCTCCTCTCCTTCACCCCTCCTCCTCCTCCTTTTTTTTTTTTTCTTTTTTTTTTTTTCTCGTCCTCCTCCTCCTCCTCCTCCTCCTCCTCCTGCGTTCGTCCTGTAACCTTCCCTCCTTCCTTCCTAGACCAAGATAGATAGAGAGAGAGAGAGAGAGAGAGAGAGAGAGAGAGAGAGAGAGAGAGAGCACAAGAAAGACACTTAAAACATACTGATGAAGAATAGGAAGGGAAAGGAATATCAACTGTCAACTTCTCTCTCTCTCTCTCTCTCTCTCTCTCTCTTCCTTTCCCCTGACTAAATAATATCTTTGCACCTTCCTTCTTCGACTTTACTTCTTCATATTTCTTCTTTTTCTTCTTCTTTGTCTACTTCTTCTTCCTCATTTTCATCTTGTTCTTGTCCTACTTGTACTTTTTTCTTCTTCTTCATAATTTTTTTCCTCTCCTGCATCATCCATCACACACACACACACACACACACACACACACACACACACACACACACACACACACGCTCGCCGTAATCGAACAAATGCGTCTGACTGGATGAATTCTTGCGGTCTCGTTCAGTTGTGTCCTTTCTTCCTCCTCCTCCTCCTCCTCCTCCTCCTCCTCCTCCTCTTCCTCCTCCTTACGAAGAACGACTCAAGCGACTCAACCTCTTCACGCTGGAAAAGAGACGACTGCGGGGAGACATGACCCAAGTCTTCAAGTACCTGAACAAGTTCAGCAATGTTGATCACTCCAAACTCTTCACGCTTCAGACTAACCCGCGAACAAGAAACAACGGTAAAACAATTCAATCCAAGCGATGCTTAGCGGATATCGGCAGGAGTTATTTTTCGAACAGTCTTCCGCCACTGGAACAGCCTTCCTGCAGAAGTGGTTAGTGCGGAAACAATCAACTCCTTTAAAAATCGTATTGACCGTCACTTTGCTGGGTCGGGAGTGAACTGATTGTATCCACGAGTGCGTTCAGTAGTGCTTTGATCCTTCCCGCTGCCACTCCTGTGGCCGACGGATTGATTAAATCTCTAAAAGCAGGCAGCCTCGCAATGAGCCAATGGGCTTTCTGCTGCCTGCTCTTCCATGTTTCCATGTTTCCTCCTCCACTTTCTTCTCTTTCTCTTCTTTTTTTTTCTTTTTTTTTTTTGTTATTTTCTTTTCTCCTCTTCCTCCTGCTCCTTTTTTTATTATATTATTTTCTCCTTCTCCTCCTCCTCCTCCTCCTCCTCCTCCTCCTCCTTCTCATGCTCCTTTTTTCATTTTTTCTTTTTTACCTTCCTCCTCCTTCTCCTCCTCCTCCTCCTCCTCCTCCTCCTCCTCCTGCAGCTTTTTTGCCCTCCTATTTCCTCGTCCCTGCTCTTTATTTCTGTTTTTCTTTCCCTTATTCTTTAAATCATTTCCTTCCACTCTTTATTTATTCATTTTCTTTCACTATTTATCTGATTTTCCTTAGTCTTCAGTTTCCGCCTCATTTTCTTTTGCTTTCACTTTTGATTTTGATTTCTTTTCCTACTTTCTTTATTGTTTTCACTTTTTATTTTATTTCCTTTTGCTTTGAGTTTTATTTCAATTTCCTTGTAACTGATTTTTTTTTTATCTTGTCCCTTCTCTTGTTTTTTCCTTCTATTTTTTCTTCCTATTACTGTTTCCTCTTCTCATGCACCTGCTTCCTCCTCCTCCTCCTCCTCCTCCTCCTTCTCCTCCTATTCCTCCTCCTCCTCCTCCTCTTCTTCCTTTTTATTTCCTCTTTCTGAAAATATTTGTTCGTCCTTTTATATTGCTCCACATTTTTTGCTCTTTTATTTTCATTTTTTTCTTCCTTTGTATTTATGCAACTTTTGCTCTGGGTTTTCTTCTTCCTCCATCTTCTTTTTCTCGTTTTTCTTTATTTTCTTCATAAATCTTAGTTCTTATTTACTTGTTATTGTTACGTTTTCTTGCTTTTCATGTGTCCTTCCTTGTCCTTTTCTTTATCGCTACTTTGCAATTCTTATACGTCTCGTCTAGTGATTGACGGATTTAACTCAGAGTGGGCGCCGGTCACTAGTAGCGTCCCTCAGGGCTCGATTCTTGGCCCAGTGCTCTTCATTATTTACATCAACGACATGGATGTTGGACTCAATAATCGCATTAGTAAATTTGCAGACGACACAAAGATTGGTAACTCGGTTCTCACTGACGAAGACAGGCAAAGCCTCCAAGAGGATTTGCACAAAATTTCAGCTTGGTCGGATAGATGGGAGATGCCCTTTAACGTAGACAAGTGCCAGGTCCTTCAAGTTGGAACGAGGAATAAGAAGTTCGATTACGAAATGTGCGGCGTTAAACTCAAAAGCGTTCAATGCGTCAAGGACTTGGGGGTCAAAATCGCGTCAAACCTAAAATTCTCACAGCAATGCATCGATGCAGCAAATAAAGCGAACAGAATGTTGGGCTTCATTAAAAGAAACTTTTTATTCAAGAATAAAGATGTAATACTTCCGCTCTACAATACATGGGAAAAGGGTAGGAGAGGGAAGAGAGGAAAGAGGAGTGGAAGGAAGAGGGAAAAAGGAAGAGATGAAAAGGAAAGAAAGGGAGGGAAAAGAGGGGGAATAGAGAGGAAAAGAAGGAAATAAAAGGAGAAGCAATAGAGAAAAGAGGAGATAGGAAAGGGGAGGGAAAAGAGGGTTGGAAGAGAGGGAAAGAAGAGGGAAAAAAGAAAGATGTGAAAAGGAGAGGAAAGGGAAGAGGAAAAGAGGGGTGGAAGAGAGAGAAAATGGAGAGAAAGAGGAAGAAGGAAAAGAGAAAAGAGGAGGAAGGAAAGGGGAGGGGAAAAGAGGGGAAGGAGAGAGAGAGAAAGAAGACGTGAAAAAGAAAGAAGGGAAGGGAAAAGAGGGGTGGATGAGAGGGAAAATAGACAGGAAGAAGAAAAGGAAAAATAGGGAGAAGCAAAAGGGAAAAAAGAGGAGAAAGAAAAAGGGAGGGGAAAAGTGAAAAGAGGAAGGAAGAAAGAAAAGAGAAATAGGAGTAAAAAAGAGGGGAAGAAGATGGAAAAAGGAAGAAGCGAAAAGGAAAAGAAAGGGAGGGGAAAGAGGGGTGGAAAAGAGGGCAAATAGGAAAAAAAGAAGAGGAAAAAGAGAAAGGGGCGGGGAAAAGTGAAAAGAGGAAGTAAGATAGAAGAAAGAAAAGTAAAATAGGAGTGAACGAGAGGGGAAGAAGATGGAAAAAGGAAGAGACGAAAAGGAAAAGAAAAGGGAGGGGAAAGAGGAGTGGAAAAGATGGGAAATAGAGGAGAAAAAGAAGAGGAAAAAAAAGACAAAAAGGAAAAAAAAGAGGAGAAAGTGGCGTCCTTCATGTTAGTATTCAATAAAAGTGTTAACAACTGTAAGCGTTTTTTCTCCTTTCACTGGACACGGCAGTTCGTAGGTATTACGCTTTTATATAACGAACTCTCGAATATAACGACTTCGTATTCCCTCCAACACGCAGAATTCGTAATATCAAGTCCGTACTGGAATGAAGTGTTCGTATTACCCTTCCACAATCAGCTCCAATTTCACACTCACTCACAATCGCAGTCAAAGTGCTTCACAATGTCACTATCACATCTTCACAATCATTCACAATCACAGTTATAATCACAATCACAATGAAAATCAGCCCTGACAATCACTCACAATCACAATCAGTCTTTTACAATCACTCACAATCACAGTCAGTCTTTTACAATCACTCACAAAAACAAACATTCTTATACAATCAATCACAATCAAAAACAGTCATTGACAATCACTCACAATCACAGTCAGTCTTTTACAATCACTCACAATCACAATCAGTCTTTTACAATCACTCACAATCACAATCAGTCTTTTACAATCACTCACAATCACAGTCAGTCTTTTACAATCACTCACAATCACAGTCAGTCTTTTACAATCACTCACAATCACAGTCAGTCTTTTACAATCACTCACAATCACAGTCAGTCTTTTACAATCACTCACAATCACAATCAGTCTTTTACAATCACTCACAATCACAGTCAGTCTTTTACAATCACTCACAATCACAGTCAGTCTTTTACAATCACTCACAATCACAATCAGTCTTTTACAATCACTCACAATCAGTCAGTTTTTTCCATAATCTCGCATAGTCACAATCACAATCATTCCTTCACAATCAGTTCCTCACTATCAGTCACATCCACAGTCACTATCACAATCACTCCTTCCAATCAATTCTTTAAAATCAGTTCCTCACATCAGTCACAACTGCACAGTCACAATCGCTTTTCTGCAATCAGTGACAATCACAGTCGGTCATTTGCAGTCAGTCACAATCACAGTCAGTCTTTTACAATCAGTCACAATCATTTTTACAATCAGTCACAATCACAGCCAGTCTTTTACAATCAGTCACAATCACAGACAGTCTTTTGCAATCAGTCAATCATTTTTACAGTCAGTCACAGTCGCAGTCAATCTTCTGCAATCAGTCACAATCACAATCAGTAACAATCACAGTCAGTCTTTTGCAATCAGTCACAATCATTTTTACAATCAGTCACAATCACAATCAGTAACAATCACAGTCAGCCTTTTGCAATCAGTCACAACCATTTTTACAATCAGTCACAATCACAGCCAGTTCTTCAACAATCCATCACAATTCGTCCTACACAATTAGTTCCTCTTCCACAATCCCTTCTCGGTGTTCCCTTCCACTACCTGTTCGTTAAGTAAAACTCGGCCGTAATAAATTTGGTACAGCAGTTTGTACCTTGTCATCGCTTTCGATATAACGAACTTTCGAACATAACGACTCGGTGTTCCCCGTTCACAAACAGTTCGTTAAATAAAGGGCTTACGATTAATAATTTGCTACAAACGACTTGGTGCCGCCGCCCCCACACAACCGTTTCGTTAACTATAAGGTTCACTGCAGTTCAACGTAATTCTTATTTGTACAAAGGCTGCACAATCCACAATGGCACACGTGAGTCCAAAACAATAATTGGCATAAGCGATTCGTGAGGAATAAAATCAACAAAACAAACCATATACATTCCTCCTCCCGAAACTGACCTATCTTTTGGACACTCCTCTTAACTCTTTTTTTATAGGAGCAGTGATTAGCGGGCTTTTTTTTTTTTTTTTTTTTTTTTTTTTGTCCTTGAGCTGTGTCCTTTCTTGTAAATAATATAGATAAATAAATTGATAGGTATTTATATTTTATTGCCTCACGCCACATAACATTCCGACCTTCCTTGTCTCTTACGGACGATGATTTGTAGCGCAGTTACGTAAGAGTTCCTGTGATTGTTTTTTTTTTCTTCATTTTATTTTCATTTATTTCCCTTATTTCTTTGTCATGGGTAAAAAAAACATTATATGGACAGAAACGACAAGTATTATTTTCCTTTGTGCCTTGGCTTCCTTTAGTGTTTTAATCTCGGAGGAACAAACCGAAAAGGTCATAAAATTAGAATGCAAGTTTTTTTCTCAGCAAAGGAAAAAGCTTAAGGGAAAAAAAAAGAAAACAATAAAGAAAAAATGCCCGCTAATCACTTCTCCTATACAAAAGAGTGTTGTATAAGTGTTATATAAGACAAAAATACGGAGAATAACGCAAAGAGAATGGAAATTAAAAGTATTAAAATAGAAAAGAAAACGGAAGGAAGATGAAAAAAAAAAGGATGAATGAAGAGAAGAAAACCGTAAAAACAAGGAAAAGAAAGAAAATAAAAGATAAGAAACAGAGGAAGGAAAAAAAAATAACGAAAAAAATAAAAGGTAAGAAAAGAAAGATTAATTATGTAAAAACGGAAAGGAAATTAAACAGCAGAGGAATGGAGGAAAAGGGTGAAAAAAAAGAGGATAGAGATAAATAAAGGAGGGGAGGAGGGGAGAGGAGGGAAAAAGAAAAGGGAAGAAAAGGAAGGAGAGGGGAGAGGGGAAAGAGGGGGAATGCGAACTATATGCAAAAAAAAAAAAGTGAAGAGGGGAAGGGATAAATGTAAATAAATAGCCCATTAAAGAGAGGGGAAGGAAGAGGGGAAGAGAGAGGGGAAGAGAGAGGGGAGAGGGGGTGAATAAACAAAGGTAAGGGGAAGAGAGGAATAAGAGAGGATGGAGGAAGAGGGGAAGAGAGAGGGGAAGAGAGAGGGAGAGGAAGAGAGAGAGAGAGAGAGAGAGAGAGAGAGAGAGAGAGAGAGAGAGAGAGAGAGAGAGAGAGAGAGAGAGAGAGAGAGAATATCACCTGCCCTTCACCTTGCTAAATGGAGCGTAATGGACTTGAACGAAACATTATGAACTTGTCGAAGAAAACGGACACACACACACACACACACACACACACACACACACATACACACACACACACACCTTTATTCACCTCTCTTTACTTCCGCTTTAATTGTCTCAAAGTTTCACCATTCCCACGCTATTTCGTTCACACTATGACCGTAATCCTGCGCTTTGTTACGTAATAATCGGTTTTTAGATCAGTTGACTTTTTATAATTTTTACGTTCGGCGTTCTCTTCCCATTTCTCATATTTATTCGTTCATTTTCAACTTCTTTTTTTTTTCAGTTTCACTCATTTATTCATCTTTCCTTCGACTCAGTAATATCCATCCATCCACTCAATCTTTAATCCACATATTCATCCACCTATCCAATTATCCTACTGTCTCTTCATCACTCCATCCTCCTCTCCCTCGTGCTTCCGTTCATCCACTCAATCTTTAATCCACATATTCATCCACCTATCCACTTATCCCTCTGTCTCTTCATCACTTCATCCACCTCTCCCTCATACTTCCGTTCATCCACTCATCATTCAATCCATATATTCATCTAATTTTCCACTAATCCTTCTAGTTCTTCATCACTCCATCCGCCTCTCCCTCAGCCCTCCACCCGTCCACTCATCCACTCGTCCATCCTTCCCTCCTTCCATGATGAGAAGCTGAATCTGCAAAGACTTAATGCTTGATTGTCGTTCGCCTCGCTCTCTGACAGCTCTTTATGAAACATTTGAAACATTTAATAACATCCATGGCAATACAGTTACGCTGGTTTACAACTATGAAGGTCAGCCTTTATAATAAGCAGAGTTTTTCATGGCTCGCTGCTCCAGACAGTTTACCATCAAATGCAACTGAGAGAGTGATTATTATTGGTGGCATATTCATTTCATGTTAATATTTGAATGGCACTTCTGTTTCTTGGTATTATTCGACGCTCACAAGCCTTATTTTTTTTTTTTACAACAAAATAGACAGCTCAAGGACACAAAAAAGGAAGCAATAATAAAAAAAGCCCGCTATTCGCTGCCTGGGATAAATATAATGCATTTTTTTTTTGTGTGTGTGTGTATTTTTGCTGATTCTGCCATTGTTCCCGATGTTTGGTGCCGCCCGCCCTCGAGTGCCGCCGCCAGTCTGCTCTTCCCCTGCTGCCCGGCACCCGGCACTGAGCGACTGGGCTTTCCGGGCAGCTGACTTCTGTGCGGTGATGAAGAGACGTATCTTGCGCATCGTCGTGCTGTAAGTGTCCTTCGCGTGCTGTATATAATTTAATGAAATGCGTCTCATCCTCCGCGGAACAGCTCTCCAGATTTATCGAAATAACCAAGACCAGCCACGGATTTCTGAACACAACATTTGTTATAACCGAAGCCGATGAAGTATCATATTCAGATGTATTTTCTTATTTTACCAACAACTGTTTCCGACACCAACTTTTTGGCTCTTCAAATTCGCGATGAAGACTAAGTTAGCACATTCAAAACGAGTGTTACTGCCTTGCCACGTCAGCAGCAACGTCACCATAAATCAGTGACCCTCAAGCTGTATTACTCTCTTATAATAATATAGTTATAATTGAATACATCACTTTACTTCTCTGAAAATGATTCTTTGTTGTTTGATGCTGCTGGTTTGCCGTAATGTACATGTCAATTATTCGTCCTCTACTCCACTCCCATAGCCCCTAACACTGTCCTCGGCGTGTCGGGGTCACAGACTCTGTAGCTTGGGGTATTTCTTCTCTTTCGTCTCTCTCTGTTGCACTCGATCTTCCTCTCTCCCTCCCCGCCACCCACACGAGTTTTCTTTCCACTTTCCATAATCCTCTTCACCTCCGAAGTGTTTCCTCCTCAACATTTTATATCATTTCGTGTCCTACAAAGTCTTCCTCCATTTGTCAAATTGTATCGTTCAACTCTAACTTTCTGCTTTCAAATTTTTCTTTGCGTTATTTCGCTCACCGAGTTTATCTTCATTTTTCACTGTGTTTCGTTAATGTGAGACTTTCTTTTATCCCTTCACATTATTTCCTTCACCTCAAAAGTTTCCACTCAACTTCAAATTATTTCCTTCCACTACAAGTTTCGCATTTGATTTTTTTCATAATATTTTGTTCAGCTCCAAAGCGACTCTGAATTCCTCGCATTGTTTCGTTCACGTCCAACTTTCCTTCCATAAAATTTTAAACATTTCCTTCGACACAACCTTTGCCCCGCTGCAAACGGCTTTCTACTCTCGCTCATCCCTATGCAATCCAAATACTTTATGCAAGAGTTAATCAACATCCTCATTCTTTCATCCCTTTCGCTGGTAAACTCGCTCTAGTCCAGCCTTCTTGGACAGAGAGAGAGAGAGAGAGAGAGAGAAAGAGAGAGAGAGAGAGAGAAAATATTATTGATTGAAAAAGAACAAAAAAAGGAAGAAATATTTAAGTAAAGGACAAACTTCGATATAATTAAGTCTTCTTCCTCCTCTTTTGTTTCCTCCTGCCTACGGCTTAAATTTTCAGGAGGGGAGTGTCGAGAAGCCTTTCCAAATGACTCTGGCCTCTCAGTTGGACACTTCTACTGAGCACTGTTTGCAAGCGTAGCGCCATTGCAGGCTCTTTTGTTCTCTTTTTTTGCGCCCTTCAGCTGCCTCCTATTCTGAATAAACTCCAAATTGTTTCATTCACTCACTTTTTTTATTCAGGTTATCTGGTTCAACTCGAAAGTCTCTCTCCTTTAACTCTAAAACACCTCTAATTTTTCTCATTCACTTCGTTCACCTCCGGAATATTGCTCCATTTTTCAAAGAGTTCCGTTCAATGACTACAATTAATCTTCTAAATTTCTTCATATTACTTCGGCAAAAAAAGTTTCTCCTGATTTCTAATACTGTCTCGTTAACCTTTTTCTTCACTTTCTTCCCTCGCATTTTCAAGTCATTCCATTCGATCGTTCAAGTTTCTCTATTTCTTATATAGTTTTGTTCACCAACTTTACCTTTTCGCCCTTTCGTTTATACCTTATCTTTCATACACAGTTTTTCTCCACTTTTCATATTCACCTAAATTTTCATCGTACATTTTCTTTCGTGATATTTGGTTCCCTCCCAAATTTCCTCTCGTTCTCATATATTTTCCTTAACCTCGATATATTCTTCACCGTCTGCTCATATTTCCTTCGATTTCAAAGTTGTCTTCAGTTTTCGGATTCTTCTGCTCGCCTACTTTTCCTCCTCCATTTTTCACACTATTTCGTCCACCCCCATTCGTATATCAATTCTCACCTCAATGTATATATATTATGTCCTTCGCTTTCAGTTTTGCATTCCTTCTATCGTATCCTAATTATTCACATTCATACGTTTAACCCATTATTATATATACTTCGCTATTATTGTACTTCATATAATTACAGCTGTCTCAATTTTTTCAGCTCTCTTCATTTCCCTCGATTCCTATTTCTATTTTCCGTGTTATTTCTTTCGTCTTCTTGTGTTTCCATATTCCTTCGTTCACCTCCATTCGTATCATACAACTCAATATAGATCTTTTGTTTATATTATTTCATTCGTGTTCAGTTTATTTGTGTTATTTCTTTCGCCTCCTAAGTTTCCATATCCATTCGTTCATCCCATTTATATCTCTACTTTAATTAACACTATTTTGCTTCGTATTAATTTGGTTGCCTTATTTTTTCATCATTATTTCCCTCAGTTTCTATTTCTATTTTCCATGTTATTTCTTTCGTCTTCTTGTGTTTTCATATTCTTTCGCTCACCTCCATTTATCATATCACTTCGTTCGCCTCCAAAGTTTCTCAATATATTTGTTATACGCAAGTTCATTCATCTCCGGGTCGATCGTTTCTCACAATATTTCCTTCGCTTCCCACTTTTCTTATTTTATCGTTCACTTCTCGCCTTTATTCCTATTTCACATAATTTCGGTCTGACTCGCACTCAATCAATCACTACATCACGTTTTCTATGTATTATTATTTTTTCATAGTGTTTCGATCTTTCCTGTTTTTTTCGTTTCTTTTCAACTTTCTGCTTTATTTTTTTTTTATTCGCGATTTTATTTTTTCGTTTTCGAATTTTTTCTTTCGCTTCAAAATCTCGTTTCGGTACAAAATTGAGAGAGAGAGAGAGAGAAAATTGCATTCATCCTCCACAGCTGTGTCAGGAAGATAAGACAGTTTCTCTCTCTCTCTCTCTTCCGTTTTTCCTCACACTGCATCTGTTCCTTTTTTTTCCTTTCCGCCTCTCTCACTCTCTCTATTTGTTTGCTCTTTCTCTCCCTCGCTCACTCTCTCCTCTCTCAATAATTACTTGCTCTCTCTCTCTCTCTCTCTCTCTCTCTCTCTCTCTCTCTCTCTCTCTCTCTCTCTCTCTCTCTTAGTTCCTTTCGTATTTTCTTTCGCTAGTTTTTCTCTTCTATTCTTATTTTTATCACGTTTTTTCTTCTTTCTTCTTCCTCACTCTGTTTTTCCTCCCTTCCCATCCAGCTTCACGAATTCCCAAGAACCGCGCATTCCAGGCATTCCAGATTCCAGAGAAATTACTGTTGATGCAAGTTTTGGGGAATTCTGAAACGTGTTATTATCATGATTATTATTATTATTATTATTATTATTATTATTATTATTATTATTATTATTATTGTTGTTGTTGTTGTTGTTGTTGTTGTTGTTGTTGTTGTTGTTGTTGTTGTCTATCATTTACATATTATCGTTTATCTGTATATTTCTTTATTATATTTGGCGTGTGTGTGTGTGTGTGTGTGTGTGTGTGTGTGTGTGTGTGTGTGTGTGTGTGTGTGTCTGTCTTTCTGTCTGTCTGTCTGTCTGTATCTCTCTCTCTCTCTCTCTCTCTCTCTCTCTCTCTCTCTCTCTTCCTTCCTTCCTTTCGTCCTTCACTCTCCTCTTCACCTCCTATCTTTATCTTGCTACCCATCATTCTTCCTTATCTTCCTTATCTTCCTTCTCCTTCATTCCCTTATTTCCTTTCTCTTTCTCTCTCTCCTCTTCCTGTCTTTCTTCTTTTTACCTGTTTCTTTTTGCTCTTCGCCTCTCCATTCATCCTTCATACTGTCTCCCTTTTTCTATTCTTTTCTCTGTCCTTCATTTTTTTTACTTTCTTCCTTCATTCCTTCTTTCCTTTTTCTTTTCCGTTTTTCCCATTTTTATTTCTTCCATTTTCTTCCTCTCCTATCCATTCTTTCTTTCTTGTTTACTTCCTTTGCCTTTCCTTTTTTTCCTCTCTTTCACTTCTTTTTGTTCCATTTTCTTTTCTTCTTTTCTTTTCTTCTTTTCTTCTCTCTCTTCCTTTTAAATCTTTTCCTCGTTCTTCCTCTCCTCCCTCTTCCATAACTTCCCTCTATATTTTTTTTTCTCTCCCACATTTCACGCCTTCCCTCCTTCCTTTATTTCCTCCTCCTCCCCTCCTCCTCCTCCTCCTCCTCCTCCTCCTCAAGTTGGCCACAGACTTTCCTTCAACTTTGCCCAATATACATCTACGCTATTTTTTCCTCCTTTCCTTCCTCTCCTTCCTTCTCTTCCTCCCTTTCCTCCCTCTCTCCTTATCTATCACCTCCCTCTCTCTCTCTCTCCATCCTTCATTCACTAACTTATGCATTCATTGGTTCTCTCTTTCACTCTCTCCTCCTCCTCCTCCTCCTCCTCCTCCTCCTCCTCCTCCTCCTCCTTCAAAGTGATTTATTTCTGTGTGTCGTTTCCTTAATTCACAGAGTATCTTTTTGATCTTTCCTTCTCCTCCTTCCTTCCTTCCTTCCTTCTTTATCTCCTTTATTTCCTCCTCTTTTCATCTCCTTCTTTCTTTCTTCTCTTCTCCTTTATTTCCATTCTTCATCTCCTTTCCTTTCTTCCTTTCATCCGTCTTACCTCGTATATATTCTCTTCCCTTTCTTCCTTTCTTCCTCTATGCCTCCCTTCTTTATTCAGTTCCCCTTCTCTTCCTTTCTTTCTTCCATGTTCTCTTTCTTTTATTTTATTTTTCTATTTTCTTTCTTCCACTTTCTTTCGTTCATTCTTTCTTTCTTTCTTTCTTTGTCGTTTTGTTTTTTTTTTTTGTCTTTTTTCGTTCTCTCTGCGTTTGTTTGTTTGTTTGTTTTTCATTCTTTTTTTCTTCCTTCCTCCTTTTCTTCCTTCCTTTTCTCTTCCTTTCTCCCTGCTTGATTCGTCCATTTACATCTATCTATACCATTTACTTTTTTCCTTTCAGCGTTCTTTCCTTCCTTATTCTTTCCTTCACTTCTGTCACGCATTTCTCCACCTTCCCTTCCTTCCTTCTTTTATCTTTCTTTCTTTATTCAGTTCATCCTTTTCCTTCCATCTCATTATTCCTTCCTTTTCCTCTTCCTCTTTTAATTTTTGCTTTTCACCTCTTCCTCGTTTTCCTTTTCATGCATTCTTCATCTACTACTACTACTACTACTACTACTACTACTACTACTATTACTATTACTACTACTACTACTACTGCTACTACTACTACTACTACTACTACTGCCTACACTGCTTCCCTTTCTCCTCCTCCCCCTCCTCCTCCTCCTCCTCCTCCTCCTCCTCCTTGTATGGTAGCACAGAGGAGGAGGAAACTCGGGGAGGAAAAAAGGAAACAAACAGACTAATATGATTTTCCTGAACTCTATATTGGCTTCCTCCTCCTCCTCCTCCTCCTCCTCCTCCTCCTCCTCCTCCACCAGAGCTGAAGTGAAACAGGTTATTTTTATTAACTGTTTAATGATCCAGGTAATTATTTTTCTCTCTCTCTCTCTCTCCACCCAACCCTGATATAATGGAGGCAACAACAGCGACGGATATGAGAGAGAGAGAGAGAGAGAGAGAGAGAGAGAGAGAGAGAGAGAGAGAGAGAGAGAGAGAGAGAGAGAGAGAGTATTGGAGGTCTGGGTCCACACTCGTATTATCTTCACATTTTATTCTTGAACTTGATAAAACATGTCTGTCACACGCAGAAAGAAGGGGGGAGGGAGGGAGGGAGGGAGGGAGAGGAAGGGATGGAAGGAGGGAAGGAAGAGGCGGAAGAGATAGGAAGGACGTGAAAGAAGGGAGGAAATAGGGAACGCAGAGAAAAATGTTGTGATGGAAAAAGGAGAAAAAAATGATAAAGAAGAGAAATGGAAGGAAAAAAGGAAAGGAAGAAAGAGGAGACGAGGAAAAGAATGCTGTGATGGAAAAAAGGAGAAGAGAAAAAAAGGAAAGAAGTGGAGGAAAAAATGAAGAAAGGAAGGAAGGAAAGAAGGAAGGAAGTAAGGAAACAAAGAAAGAAAGAAAGAAAGAAAGGAAGGAAGAGAGGAAGGAAGGAAGGAAGAAAGAAAGAAAGAAAGAAAGGAAGGAAGGAAGGAAGAAAGGAAGGAAGAAAGAAAAAGACATAAATACAGCATGAAAAATTAATATACCTCTCTCTCTCTCTCTCTCTCTCTCTCTCTCTCTCTCTCTCTCTCTCTCTCTCCAAGACAAGAGGTTATGGAGGTGTAAAGACAGGTTATGAGACAGGGAGAGGAGCCGGAGGAAAGAGGAGAAGCGAAGGAGGTAATGGAGAAAAGAGAGGAGGAAAGAAAGGAGGAAGAAAGTGAGAAATAAAGAAAATTGAGTAAGAAAAAGTTTTGGAAGAGAGAGAGAGAGAGAGAGAGAGAGAGAGAGAGAGAGAGAGAGAGAGAGAGAGAGAGAGAGAGAGAGAGAGAGAGAGAGAGAGAGAGAGAGACCGACAAACAGACACTGACACACACACACACACACACACACACACACACCGAGACACAGACCAAAAAACATAATGAAACCGAAAATAAACAAAGAAAAAATATATAAAAAAAAAAAGAGAGAAAGAGAGCAAGAGAGATAGAGCTAGCTTACACTCGGAGGTCACATGAACAGACACGCCAACCCGCCCCTCAATATGCAAGCCTCACCTTTATGTAACCCGGAAATAGCGGCTCGCCCTCCCCCGCCGCCACAGCACGACCCGGATATAAGCTGCCCCTCCACGCGCCCCAGGGATGGCACGAAGAGGGGAGGGAGAGGAAGGGAGAGGGAAGGAGGAAGACAGAGGAAGAGGGGAATGGTAGTGAAGGGCGAGAGAAGATACTGAAATGAGAGAAGAAGAGAGGAGGAGAGAGGGAGAGAGAGCACGAAGAGGGAAAGGGAAGAGAGAGGGAAAGGAAGGGAGAGGAAGGGAGAGGGAAGGAGGGAGACAGAGGAAGAGGGGAATGGTAGAGAAAGGTGATACTGAAATGAGAGGAGAGAGGAAGAGAGAGGAAGAAAGGGAGGAAGAGCACGAAGAGGAAGAGGGAAGAGAGAGGGAAAGGGAGGGAGAGGGAAAATATTGAAGGGAGAGGATGTGAGACGAGAGACGGAGGGTAAGAAGGGAGTAGAAAGGAAGGGAGAAGGGAGAGAGAGGGAGAGGAAAGGTATTGAAGGAAAAGGGGTGGGAGACGAAGGCAGGGGAGGAAAGGGAGAGGGAAAGGGAGGTAGGAAGAGAGAGGGAGAGGAGGGAGAAGGAAGATATTGAAAAGAGAGGGGAGGAAAAGCGAAGGGGAGAGAGAAGGGAGGGAAGGGAGAGAAAGGGCGAGGGAGAGAATGGAAGGAAGGGAGATATAGAATGTTCGTGTTCAGCCTATATCCGTGTTGTGTTGTGGAGAGAGAGAGAGAGAGAGAGAGAGTTTCACCCAACCCTTTCACTACACAAACACACCTTAGTGAATGCAATTAGGGAAGAGGAGGAGGAGGAGGAGGAGGAGGAGGAGGTGGAGAAGGAGGAGGAGGAGGGGGAAAAGGAGGAGGAGGAGGAGGAATACATGATGAATTATGGAGAAAGGTGAGAAAATGAAGTAAATGGAAACGAAGAGAAAATGTGAAAAGGAAAAAGAAGAAAATATGAGAAAACAAAAGTGGTTGAAACGAAAAGGAAATTAGAAAAAAAGGAGAAGAGAAAGAAAGAGACAGTTAGTGCAGGAGAAAGGGAGATAAAATGTACGAGAAAGAGAGAGAAAGGAAGAGAAAGAGACAGACAGAGAGACAGAAACATAGAGAGAAAGAAATAAAAGAATGTAAAGTTAAAAAGAAAGATAAGAGAATGAAAGAAAGAGATAGAGAAACACACTGATATATAAATAAAAAATACAGAGAAACAGAAGTATGGAATTAGAAAAAAAATCAAGAAAATGAAGGAACATGAGGAGCTAAAAAAACAGGAAACTGAAGGAAAGGAAGGAGAAGGAAACAATGAAAGAGGAAAAAAGAAAGAAAGAAAAATAGGAATAAGAAAGCATGAAAGGAAAAATGAGAAAGAAAATAGGAAAGAAAAAAAAGCAAGAAAGAAACAAAAAAAAGAAAAGAAAAATATGATAAAAAAAAGAAAGAGGGAAGGAAAAGAAGAAGAAAAAGAAAAAGAACAAGTAAAAGGGAAAAAGAAAATCATTAAAGGAAAAGAAAGAAGATGAAAGAAACACAAACAGACAGACACAAGGAAAGATAATAAAAAAAACTACATAAGGAAAGAAAACAAGCAAATAAACAAAAAAATAAACAAAGAACGTAAACAAACAAAAACAAAACACACAAACAAACACACACGCACACAACACAAACACTCAACACAAGACCTCAACACAAACAATACAACAAAAAAATGGGGAAAAAAACAGAGTAAACAAACAAAGAAAAAAAAAGACAATCCGATAAAATAAAAGGCGAAGAAAAAAATAAAAAAATATTACGTTAATGCGAGGGAGTAGAGTGCTTTTTTTTCCCGCCCAAAGAGAAAAGAGGATAAAAGAGAAGAGGATAGAGAGGGGGAAGCAGGAGGAGGAGGAGGAGGAGGAGGAGGAGGAGGAGGAGGAGGAGGAGGAGGACAAAAAAATGGAAGAGGAAAAATAGGTTCAAGACTTAGAGAATGTTATGAAAAAAGGTGACAAAGAGGAAGAAGAAAGAGGAAAAGAAAAAGAAAGAGGAATGAAAAGGAAAAAACAAGAAGAAGAAGAACAAGATAGATGCAATAAAAAAATAGAAAAAAAAGAAGTGGAGAAAGGAAGAGGAGAAGGAAGAGGAGGGACAAAATGAAGAAGAAGAAGAAGAAGAAGAAGAAGAAGAAGAAGAAGAAAGATGCAACACAAAACAGAAGAAAGTGATGAGAGGAGGAGGAGGAAGAAGAGGAGGAGGAGGAGGAGGAGGAGGAGGAGGAGGAGGAGGACTCACAAAGCAACTGACAAATGAGAACAAAAACGTTAATTAAAGCGAAGGTGAAGAGTCGCCGCAGGTGTTGTTCTCTGTGTTGTTGTTGTTGCTGTTGTTGTTGTTGTTGTTATCATCATCATCATTGCTGTTCTTGCTGTTATCGTTATTATTTTTTTTGTTTTTGATGTTACTGGTTTGCGAATATATGCTATTTTTAACTATATCATAACAACAACAACAACAACTACTACTACTACTACTACTACTGCTACTACTACTATTAGAACTACTACTTTTACGACACACACACACACACACACACACACACACACACACACACACACACACACACGGTACAATATTCGCTGATATAATGTTATTTCCTGCGCCAAACTTGTGTTCCTTCCGACGGGTAAAATACTTCAATATCTCCATTCCTCCCCCCCCTTCCTTCCTTCCTCTTCCTCCCTCCCTTTTCCTCCTCCCCTTCCCCCTTTTCCTTCCTCTTCCTCCCTCCCTTCTCCTCCTCCCCTTCCCCTCTTTCCTTCCTCTTCCTCCCTCCCTTCTCCTACTCCCCTTCCCCCTTTTCCTTCCTCTCCCTCCCTCCCTTCCCCTCCTATCCTTTCCCCCCTTT
>NC_066567.1:2304474-2311974 GCF_024679095.1 Eriocheir sinensis | reverse complement strand
GAATAAGAGGAAGGAAGAGAAATAAGAGAAATGAGAAATACGAAGGAAAAGGAATGAGGAGGGAAGATGAATATAACAATGAAAGAGGAAGGAAAAGGAATAAGAGGCAGGAAGAGGCGATAACAGGAAGGCGTATCCGATCCAAGACTTGTAAAGGATTAGCGAGAGCTCGTCACTCGCACTCAAACTCCCTCTCTCACTCACTCGCTCTGTCCAACAATTTGACGAAAAGTGAAATTAAGGCGACATCTCCACCTTTTTCTCATTTATTTTCCATCTTAGAATTGTAGTTTTTCCACATGACTTAATTTCTGCCCTTCAAATTGTTTTTCCTTACAACTATATTTTTTTCATTGTTTTTTCCTCGGTACTATTCCACACGAATTGCTTTTCTTTCTAAACATTATTTCCTGATTTCACAAGGATACTACTATTTTTTTCTCTTCCGAACAATTTTTCCTCAAATTATTCATATTTTTGAAGTGAATTCCTACTTTTTCCGTCCAAGTTAATACATCTATAATATTACTTTTCCCACACATATTTCTATTTTTTTTCTCCTTTCAAACAAGTCTTTCCCTACGGCTGCGCGTGGCCTCGGTGCTCATCTCTGAACCGTTGGCCCTTTGAGCCTGTGCTGGGTATGAACCAATCACCACGGGACACGGGCCAATGTGAGGTCCGGAATTACCACAGTTTACCTTCCCCAGGCTTCCCAAGGTACCCATTTACCAACAAGTCCAAAAGGGAGGATGAACGGCTGGATGAGCTGCACCCCGACTGCCCGGGCCGGGATTCGAACCCTGGCCCGCCGAGTCGTACCCAGGCACTACCCACTACTCCACGGAGGCGCGTATATTTTCTTCTAACTATTGCATTTTCCACTCGAATTATTATTTGGTTACTTTACAATCTTTTTTCCTAAACTACTATCTTTCCTTCACGACTTTTCCCTCCCTAATATCATACCTCTCAAATTATTCCTAAATTATCCCTTCTCTAATGTCTATTCCTTCACAACTATTTTTTTTTTAATTCAAATACCATTCTTTCCCATCAAGCTACTTTTCATTTTTTTTGTCTTCACTATAATTTCACTTACAAATTAATATATTCTCCAAATGAACTTTTAATTATTCCCTCCAAACTCTGTTCTCCTAAACTTTTTTTCAAACTGTTCCCTGCCCTCCTAAACTATATATATTTTTACAAACTTTTTCCCCTCCCGGAATAGGGGTTTTTTCCCTTCCACGCTATTTTTTAAGCTTCCTTCAATTCCTGTTTCTTCTTCCCCAGCTGCTTTCCCCGCCCATTGCGTATGCACCGAACTTTACCTTTCCAATATTTTTCATCAAACTTTTTTTCTTTTCACACTATTTTTACCTCGTAGATTACTATTTTCTTTCTTTCTTTCTTTCTTTCTTTCTTTCTTCCTTCCTTCCTTTCTTCCTTCCCTTCTTTCTTTCTTCCTTCCCTCATTCTTTCCTTTCTTCCTTACTTCCTACCTTCCTTCCTTCCTTCATTCATTCATTCCTACCTTCTTTCCTTCCTTCCTTCCCCTCATTCCTCTCTCTTTCTCTCTTTCCTTCCCTTCCTTCCTTCTTCTTCTTCCCATCCTCTTCTTTATATTTTTCCCATCCTGACCTCTATTTTTCCTCCCCATTTTTTTTTCATTTTCTAACAATTTTCCCATATGATCTTTTTTCTTTGTTTCCTCCCTTTTCTCCTCCCCTCTTCTCCTCCCCATCATTTTTCTCCTCCCTCTTCTCCTCCCCCATCATTTTTCCTCCCCTTCCTCCTCCCCATCATTTTTCCCTCCTCTCCTCCTCCCCATCATTTTTCCTCTCCTCTTCCTTCTCCCATCATTTTCTCCTCTTCCTCCTCATCATCATTTTCCTCCTCTCATCATCATTTTTTCTCCTCTTCCTCCTCCCACATCATTTTCCTCCCTCCCTCTCCTCCCCATCATTTTTCTCCCTCTCCCTCCTCCTTGAATCTTCATTTTCTCCTTCTTCCTCCTCCCCATCATTTTCCTCTCCTCCTCCCCATCATTTTTCCTCCCTCTTCCTCCTCCCCATCATTTTTCCTCCCTCTTCCTCCTCCCCCCACCATTTTTCCTCCTCTTCCTCCTCCCCCCATTTCCTCCCTCTTCCTCCTCCCCCATCATTTTCTCCCCTTCCTCCTCCCCACCATTTTTCCTCTTCCTCCTCCCCCATCATTTTCCTCCCTCCTCCTCCCCATCATTTTCCTCCCCTCTTACTCCTCCCCCATCATTTTCCTCCCCTCTTCCTCCTCCCCCACCATTTTTCCTCCCTCTTCTCGTCCCTCATCATTTTCCTCCTCCCTCCTCCTCATCATTTTCCTCCCCTTCCTCCTCCCATTTTCCTCTCCTCTTCCCTTCTCCCCATCATTTTCCTCCCCCTCTCCCTTCCTTCCTCCCCATTTTCCTCCCCTCTTCCTCCTCCCCCTCATTGTCCTCTCCTCTTCCTTCTCCCCATCATTTTCCTCCCCTCTTCCTCCTCATCATCATTTTTCCTCCCCTCTTCCTCTTCCTCACCATATTTTTTCCCCATCTACGGAAACATTTTAATGGATGATTTTTTTTCTATTTTCTAATTTTTTCAACTTAATGTGAACTCTAAGTAGAATCCTCCTCTTCCTCCTCCTCCTCCTCCTCCTCCTCCTCCTCCACAAAGGATGGAGGGAAAGAAGCATCTGAGGAAATCTGAGGAGGGCAGGAGCAATTGCTCCCCTTTAGGAACTGAGAGAGAGGGAGGCAGGGAGGGAGGAGTAGGAGGAGGAGGAGGAGGAGGAAGGAAAAAGGAGAGGTAAGGGAGATGACAGTAACACGATGCAATGATTTAGAGAGAGAGAGAGAGAGAGAGAGAGAGAGAGAGAGAGAGAGAGAGAGAGAGAGAGAGAGAGAGAGAGAGAGAGAGAGAGAGAGAGAGAGAGTGGGTGAGAGAGAGAGAGAGAGAGAGAGAGAGAGAGAGAGGAGAGAGAGATGAAACGGATAAAAAAGTAAGAGGAGGAAAGACAGGAGTGAAGGGGAAGGGAGAGAAAGAAAGAAAAGAGAGAAAATAAGAGAAAACGGAATGAAAATATTACAAGAGAAGGTAAAGAGAAAAAGAGGAAAAAAACGAAGTGGAGAGAAGGGAAAGAGGAGAGGAGGAGGAGAAGAGGAGGAGGAGGGAGGGTAAGGAATGGAAAGAGAACGAGGAGGAAAGAAAAAATGTAAAAAAGTTAGAGAATGGAATTTAAAGAGAGGGCAATATGTGAGAAGGGGAAGAAGAGAAAAAGATAAGAGGAGGAGGAGGAGGAGGAGGAGGAGGAGGAAAGCGAGAGGAAGGCGAAACTTCAGGACAGAGTAAGGAAGACGAATAGGAGGAAAGAGGAAGTGAAAGAAGAGGAGCAAGAGGAGCGTGAAGAGGAGGAAGGAAGACTTGAGAGGAAGAGGAAGAACGAGGAGAAATGGAGAAGTTTTTTCTCCTTCTTTTCTTCTTCTCTCTCTCTCTGGGGCGTGCGCAGATGAGCGAACGAGAGAGAGAGAGAGAGAGAGAGAGAGAGAGAGAGAGAGAGAGAGAGAGAGAGAGAGAGAGAGAGAGAGAGAGAGAGAGAGAGAGAGAGAGAGAGAGAGAGAGAGCAAGGAGGCTACAATGATAAGCTGCTGAGACTGGCTAAGCGAACAGACAGACAGGCAGACAGGCAGACAGACAGACAGACAGACAACACATGGACGCTCCTGGGAAAGATTTGTGATTCACCAACTTCCCCTCCTCGTCCATAAATTTACCTAACCCCTCCCTCTACCGCCGCAAGGGGAATATATATCTGCTTATATAACAGAGGCACGAAATCTGAACAGCATAATCAGGTAGTTGGAAGTAGTAGATGAGAGGCGTTACTGAGGGCGCCGTGCGGTGTGATGAGCCTGAGAACCCAGCATGATTAGGTCTGAGTCCCACCAAAACACGCTGATTTTTTAAGTTATTGCCGAGTGGCGGAAGATGACCCACATGCTGTCCGGATTTTCAGTCAACCTTAACTTCAGCGACTTCAGTCAAAAGGTGAGCACCGGGGCGCAGTATGGGCCAAGAAAGAGTCATACAACACGGCAGCCACTATAAATATAATTAGCCTGCGCCACTACAACGGCTGGGGCCGTCTATAAGGGGCCCCTCAAGAGATAGCCTACCAGCAGTACGGACAGCACAAAAAATGTATAATCAGTAATAGCTGATGATACAGTACTGCAAACGGAACAGTATAATTCAGGTAAAACAGGCACCAAAACGGAAACAGTATAATCAGTAAAACAGGAAACCAAAAACGAAATAGTATAATCAGTAAACAGGAACCAAAACGGAACAGTATAATCAGTAAAACAGGCAACCAAAACGAACAGTATAATTCAAAAAACAGGAATCTCAAGACGGAACAGTATAATCAGTAAAACAGGAAACCAAAAGACGGAAACAGGTTAATCAGGTAAAAACAGGAAACCAAAAACGGAACAGTATAATCAGTAAAATACAGGAACCAAGACGGAACAGTATAATCAGTAAAAACAGGAAACCAAAACGAACAGTATAATCAGTAAAACAGGAAACCAAAACGGAACAGTATAATCAGTAAAACAGGCACCAAAACGGGAAACAGCATAATCAGTAAAAAACAGGAACCAAAATTGGAACAGTATAATCAGTAAAAACAGGAACCAAACGGAACAGTATAATCTCAGTGTAAAACAGGCACCAAAACGGGAAACAGTATAATCAGTAAAAAACAGGAAACCAAAACGGAACAGTATAATCAGCAAACAGGAAACCAAAACGGTATCAGTATAATTCAGTAAAACAGAAACCAAAACTTAGAAACAGTATAATCAGTAAAAACAGGAACCAAGACGGAACAGTATAATCAGTAAAACAGGAACCAAAACGGAACAGTATAATCAGTAAAACAGGCACCAAAACGGAACAGTATAATCAGTAAAACAGGAACCAAAACGGAACAGTATAATCAGTAAAACAGGAACCAAAACGGAACAGTATAATCAGTAAAACAGGCACCAAAACGGAACAGTATAATCAGTAAAACAGGAACCAAAACGGAACAGTATAATCAGTAAAACAGGAACCTGAAACGAACAGTATAATTCAGTAAAACAGGAACCAAAACGGAACAGTATAATCGTAAAATACAGAACCAAAACGGAACAGCATAATCAGTAAAACAGGAACCAAAACGGAACAGTATAATCAGTAAAACAGGAACCAAAACGGAACAGCATAATCAGTAACAGAGACACCGTTTCTGAGGAGCATAATCCAGGTGAGGCTTAACCAGCGTCAGATACAAAAAAGGATTTACAATTTATAAAGGTTATCGGAATATAATCTAAAAATTTGTTTCCGGGCTTTTTTGTCGTTGTTTATGCCCTTTAACTATTTCCTTGGCTGTAAAACAAATAGTAAATAAATAACACAGCTTCTGGTGGCAATACAGTGATTCCCAAGCGAGGGAGAGGTCACGAACGCCCAAATCCCTTCCACAGCTGGAGTGACCAAGACTGCATCGCTGGTCGTGTAGCTACTTAGAATGTTACGGTTTTTTGTTTGTTTATTTATTTTTCAATTCTTTCGTTTGAGATGCCTGGATTACTGTAGAATAAAGTCAGTCTGTTAGTCTAGACGGTCACGAATATTTCTGGCTTTATTATATCCATCTCCTTACCCTCTTCTACCTCTTCTTTCCCTTCTTCCTCTTCCTCCTAGACTCCAACAATTTCCCTACAACCGACCCCAGACTAATTTGACGACAACTTAACATTATATCGATTTTCCATACTTCTCTAAGACGAGTGAAACACTGGATGGCCCTCCGCCGTGTTGCCGGTAAGAGTATGTACTTCCGACAACACTTCAAAGTTGTGTTTGTTTCTACTTTTCATCATCAACATAATCTTCTTTTTCGTCTTTTTTTCTCTTCTTCTTTCTCTTTTTCTTCTTCGTCTTTTTCATCTTCATTTTCTTTTTCTAATTTCTCTTCTATGTCTACTATTTCTGCTTCCTATAAATGCTGGACAGAGGTTGAAAAATAGTGTCCGTAGCTTCGTCTTGGGCTCACCGAAAACATCTCATCTGGACCTCGTAGCTTCGATTTCTAGAACTGATCCTTTCTTTAATTACTGGTAGATTGCATAACATTCCGTCTCCTCTCCTGCCCCCACGCCCCCTCTCCCCCTTACCCCCCGTGAAGACTTCCTATAAATGTTGGACAGAGGCTGAAAAATTACGTCTGTAGCTTCATTTACAACGAGCCGGAAACTATCGTCTGGACCTCGTAGCATTGTTTACTTGTTTACTTGAGTTCATCCTTTCATTTACTGACTTGCTTTAATTATACTTTTACATTACTAATATACTGCCCTCCCTGGCCTCTTTTTCCTTTAAATAAATGCTGGTTATGCTTTCTTAAAAATAGTCTGCTGTCTCTTTAGAACTCGCGGAAACATCTGTCTGGACCTTTCCAGCCTCGTTTTCTTTTGTTTTATTGATTAATGCAAGCATCTTTTTTTTTTTTTATTTACTTGAGTTCATCTTCCATTTACTAACTTGCTTTAATTATACCTTTTAGATTACCTAACACAACGTGTCCTCCCCCTGCCCCTCTTTTCCCCCTTCGAATAAATGCTGGAGAGGCTTAAAAATTATATCTGCTGTCTCCTTTAGAACTCGCGGAAACATCTCGTCTGGACCTTCAGCCTTCGTTTTCTTGTTTTATTGGACCACGTAGCATCGTTTTTTTTTTGTTTGTTTGTTTGTTTGTTTTTTTGTTTACTTGAGTTCATCTTTCCATTTACTAACTTGCTTTAATTATACTTAGATTACCTAACATACCGTGTCCTCCCCCTGCCCCCTCTTTCCCCCTTCGAATAAATGCTGGAGAGGCTTAAAAATTATATCTGCTGTCTCCTTTAGAACTCGCGGAAACATCTCGTCTGGACCTTCAGCCTTCGTTTTCTTGTTTTATTGGACCACGTAGCATCTTTTTTTATTTTTATTTACTTGAGTTCATCTTTCCATTTACTAACTTGCTTTAATTATACTTAGATTACCTAACATACCGTGTCCTCCCTGCCCCCTCTTCCCCTTCGAATAAATGCTGAGAGGCTTAAAATTATATCTGCTGTCTCCTTTAGAACTGCGGAAACATCTCGTCTGGACCTTTAGGCTTCGTTTTCTTGTTTTGAGTTCATCCATCTCAAGAGTGGGAGAGATTCATAGCTCCTGCAGTCCCCATAAAGGAAAACAAGCACGTTAGACGAAAAGACGCAGAAGAAGAATAGTTCCATACCTTGAATGACTCTCTTCAATTAGACTTGCATTACATAACATCCCGTCTCCCTCCCCCTCCCCCGTGAACACCTGATCGGCTTCTGGTAATGACGAGGCATCCCCTTGACTTAATATTCGTTTAAGAAGGACCCAGTTCTAA
>NC_066567.1:2296974-2299474 GCF_024679095.1 Eriocheir sinensis | reverse complement strand
AAAAGAGGGAAAGAAAGTGGAGGAGGAAAAGAAGGAGGAAATGAGGGTAACAGAAGGAGGGAAGGAGTAAATGGGGAGAGGAAAAACAAGTGAAGGTAAAGGAAGAAGATAAATAAAGAAGGGAGGGAAAGGAGAAGTTAGGAAGAGGAGGGAAAAGAGAGAGAATGAGGGAAAGGATACAGGGAAGGGAGAGCAAGGGGAGTGAAGGAAAAGGAAGGGAGAGGAGGAAGAAAAACAAGGAGGGAGAAAGAGAATAGGGAGTAAACGAGGGGAGGGGAAGAGAGGAAAGGAGAAAATGAAGGAGAAAAGAGGAGGGAGGGAAAGAAAAAAGGAAAAATGGGAAAGGAGGGGGAGAAAGGAGAAAAGAGAGGAAGAAATAAAGAGAGAGGAAAACAGAGAAAGAAGAGAGGGAGGAAAAAAGGGATGGGAGGGAGGGAAAAAGAGAAATGAGAGAGGGAGGTTAAAAGGGAAGAGGGAGGGAAAAAGGGAAGAGAGAGGGAGGGAAAAAGGGAAGAGAGAGGGTGTGAAATAGGGAAGAGAGAGGGAGGGAAAAAGGGAAGAGAGAGGGAGGGAAAAAGGGAAGAGAGAGGGAAGGAAAAAGAGTGATAAAAGGGGAGAAAATATATGTTCTGAAGTGAAGGGAGATTTATATTACATTAACGTCACTATTGTGTGTGTGTGTGTGAGAGAGAGAGAGAGAGAGAGAGAGAGAGAGAGAGAGAGAGAGAGAGAGAGAGAGAGAGAGAGAGAGAGAGAGAGAGACAGAGAGAGAGAGAGAGAGATACGAGTAATTTTCGGCTCATATTTATCTTCTGTCTATATGTAAAAAAAACAGAGAGAGAGAGAGAGAGAGAGAGAGAGAGAGAGAGAGAGAGAGAGAGAGAGAGAGAGACAGACAGACAGACGTACAGACAGACAGACAGACAGACAGACAGAGGGGAGGGGGGCGGTGACTGAGTGGTTAGTCACTCCCGAGTTGCCCAAGACTACCCAAATGCTCTTCTGAAGACCACTGTCAGCCCGGAGTCTAGATTCTCTCACTAGAAAAAAAGAGGATTAAAAATGAGCTCCGGGGGGCAGCATGAGCCGAGCAGGATGGCGCCACTATAAACACCTGCCTGCGTCATAACGGGAGGGAGTCCATCATCAGGCCAGACCAAAAAAGCGTAAAAAACGTAAAAACAAACAAAAAACAAAGACAGACAGACAGACGAAGACAGACAGAACAAAGAGAAAGAAAGATGAAAACGGAAATAAAGAAAATGAATGAATGAAAGACAAAAAAGTGGAAATGGTGAAACAAAACTTGCTTTTAAAACGAAATAAACAAAAAAAAGAAAGAAAAATCAACACCTTTAGCCTCCCCGCCCGAGGGAATTACCTGCAAATTACCAAATGCTTCCACTCGATTAATAAACCACAGAGAGATGGATGGAACTGTTATGTTTTGGGGGGAGGAGGAGGAGGAGGAGGAGGAGGAAAATAATGACGACAGGGATGAGAAGTGACGTATATAAAAAAGATAAACAGTAGAAGGAGAAGATGGAAGACCAAGAGGAAGAGGAGGAGGACCAAGAGGAAGAGGAGGAGGACCAAGAGGAGGAGGAGGAAGGAGGAGAAAAGGGAAAATAATGTAATAAAAAGGAGAGGGAAGACGTGAAAGGGGAATATAAAAAAAGAAATAATAAAGAAAGGGAAAGAAAAGCAGTAAGTAGAGATGAAAGGAGTGAAAAAAAGGAAAAAAAAAGAGGGAAAAAGAGAAAAAAAAGGGGAGAGAAAAGGAAATGGAGAAAAATAAACAGAGACAGAAGAATGAAGAAAGATGAAAAAAAATGGAAGAAGGAATTGGATGGAAGATTGAAGAAGAAGAGGAGGAGGAGGAGAAGGGGCGGAGGGAAGGAAGAGAAAGAAGTGAAGGAAATGAAGGAAGGAAAAGGCGAGGGAAGGAAGAGAAAGAAGTGAAGGAAATAAAGAGAGGAAAAGGCGAGGGAAGGAAGAAAAAGAAGTGAAGGAAATGAAGGAAGGAAAAGGCGAGGGAAGGAAGAGAAAGAAGTGAAGGAAATGAAGGAAAGGAAAAGGCGAGGGAAGGAAGAGAAAGAAGTGAAGGAAATGAAGGAAGGAAAAGGCGAGGGAAGGAAGAGAAAGAAGTGAAGGAAATGAAGAGAGGAAAAGGCGAGGGAAGGAAGAGAAAGAAGTGAAGGAAATGAAGAGGAAAAGGCGAGGGAAGGAAGAGAAAGAAGTGAAGGAAATGAAGAAAGGAAATGGCGAGGGAAGGAAGAGAAAGAAGTGAAGGAAATGAAGGAAGGAAAAGGCGAGGGAAGGAAGAGAAAGAAATGAAGGAAGGAAAAGGCGAGGGAAGGAAGAGAAAGAAGTGAAGGAAATGAAGGAAGGAAAAGGCGAGGGAAGGAAGAGAAAGAAGTGAAGGAAATGAAGAGGAAAAGGCGAAAGAAGAAAGAAACAAAGGTCGTGTTATCAGTGAGGGGAGGGGAGGGGAGAGGAG
>NC_066567.1:2286974-2291974 GCF_024679095.1 Eriocheir sinensis | reverse complement strand
TCTCCTCAACTTTCCTTTATTCCCTTTTCTCCGTGTCTTCTTCCATTCTCAACTTCACTATTTTTTTTCGTTTTCTTCTTCTGTGTCCTTTCTCCTCGTCTCTCTTCTTCTCTTCCTCTTTCATCTCTAATCTTTTTTTCCTCCATTCGTTAATTCTCCTCAACTTTCCTTTAATCCCTTTTCTCCGTGTCTTCTTCCATTCTCAACCTCACTACTTTTTTTTTTCTTTTCCTTCTTCTGTTTCCTTTCCTCGTCTCCTCTTCTCTCTTTCCCTCCTTTCATCTCTAATCTTTATTATCGACTTTTCAATATATACGTCAATCACCAAAATCCCAACCCTTCCATTTATTTACTTATCTATCTCTATATCTATTTATTTATTTATTTATTCATTTATTTATATATGTATGTATGTATGTGTTCACCTGTTTATTTGTGTGTGTATTTATGTATGTATGTATGTATGCAATCATGTATGTATGTATGCAGTTAACACACACACACACACAAACGCTTTTCTGAACTGCTTTCATTACCACGTAACACACACACACACACACACACACACACACACACACACACACACACACACGCTGTCACACGCCCACAATCCTGTCAGAACAAGATTGAACTTCGTACTGAGAGGAGGAGGAGGAGGACGAAGAGGACAAGGAGGAGGAGGAGGAGGAAGAGGAGCTTAGAGTAATTGCTATGGAAGGCGGGAGAGGTATAAGTATGATGAAAGAGGAGAAAGGAAACGAAGGTAAATAGAAGGAAAAGGAAGAGAAACACACACGAGAAGATAAATGAGATGGGAATAAAAACGGTGGAGGAGGAGGAGGAAGAGGAGGGGGAGGAGGAGGTAACGCAGAAAAAGGTGAAGCAACATGATTAAAGGAAGAGGGGAACGGAGGAAGAGGAAGAGAAATAAGAAGAAAGACCAAGAAACTGAATTTAGAGTACCATGAAGCGAAAGGGAGGAGGAGGAGGAGGAGGAGGAGGAGGGAAGGAGGTGTCATTTTTTTTCTTATTCTGAGTAAAATAAAATAAAATCAAAAATCCTTATTATTATTTACATGCATAGAAAATGGAAAGGAGGAGGAGGAAGAGGAGGAAGAAGTGGAGAGTGAGGAGGAGGAGGAGGAGGAGATAGCACTCGACGACTATGAAAAGCGAAAGAAAAAATAATAGTAAAAAGGAGAGAGAGAGAGAGAGAGAGAGAGAGAGAGAGAGAGAGAGAGAGAGAGAGAGAGAGAGAGAGAGAGAGAGAGAGAGAGAGAGAGAGAGAGAGAGAATGACTTTAGAAATCAAGTCAGCGGTACAGCGAGACAAACAGATTTACACAGATTTACTCAGAATTTCGCAGCACTCAGACGCCATGATCGAGGCAGGGTGCGAGTCCCTTAATAAACATGAAACGACGGACACCCCGCCAAGACTTAGCATTGCTGCCTCGGGGAACATGAGGGTGGAGGAGCGGCGGTTGGGTTTGTTCCGTCGTGTTGCACTTGACCACTGTGGGCGGGAGTTTGTTTCATTCTCGCGCCACAACGTTGAAGAAAAAACAATTGCAGTCTGAATTATTTCCTTTACGCCTAAGTCTAGCTTCATTATTTTTGGTTGGCGACGTGACGTGACGTGTCATCGATCACAGACTATTTGGAATCGTCCACATCCGTTTGGCCATTAAGCACAAGTTTCACAGCTGGTGACTTGCCGTTTCTCCTCGCCGCCTGGCTCCATGCCTCCGCGTGATCTTCGGGGTTTTTGCACTTTCTTTTGCCTGTGTAGCAAGTTTATCTTTCTTTTGCCTGTGTAGCAAGTTTATCTTTCTTTTGCCTGTGTAGCAAGTTTATCTTTCTTTTGCCTGTGTAGCAAGTTTATCTTTCTTTTGCCTGTGTAGCAAGTTTATCTTTCTTTTGCCTGTGTAGCAAGTGTATCTCTAAAAAAATCGCTTGATTTTACTTTAAGATGGAGTTTTTTTATGTACTGCTATGCCACTTTCACATAAATGGTTATTCTGTTATTCTGTTGAATATCTTTTGCCACGCTTCATTTGCGTTTCATCTGATAATTACGTCTGTCATTATTTCTCGTATTATTTTACGAAACTAGTATCAATGATATACTTTCAGTTACTCAGGTCAACGCACATATTTTTTTATTGCAAGAGCTGGTGCGTTCTCCTGCCTACGTCATCCTGGGTCACTATATTGTATAGAACAAGGTCTGGTGTATTTTCTGGCGTGTTTCATCTCTAAGAAAATTTTCTACAACAACAACAACAACAACAACAATAATAATAATAATAATAATAATAATAATAATAATAATAAATAAATAATAATAGATAAGTTAAATAATAAATTATTTATTATTTAATTTATTTATTATTATTTATTTGTCATTATTATTATTATTATTATTATTATTATTATTATTATTATTATTATTATTATTATTATTATTATTATGGTTGTAGAAAATTATCTTTTAAAACTTCAAGTATTTTATATTTGATTCTCCCTCGGCATCCGAGCGACGATCAGTCTATTTCAGGGAGACCAAGATCTCCTAATATTAAACCAGTTTACATTACATCCTCGCGTGACTGCCCCGCAGACCTGCAGCTGACTGATAGATTCAGGACTTTCCTGAGGAGTCTTTCCCTGGGGGTCCTGAACCAATGGCCAAACTGTCCAGGGGTTCATGACCACAAAGGAAAGACTCATCGTGGAAGTCCTGAATCTTGGAGCTAAACCTTATATATTTTTGGATCTCGTGTATAATTTTCAGACAATTTAATTGGCTCCAGAGCATCATTAACGACTGAAAACCAACAGACGAAGCGACAGCCTGCGGTTTTGAGACGGATTTATCCCGGATTGATAAACCGGCGGATGAGTGGCTTGGTGAAAAGGGGCGAAGGCAGGGCTGAGGGGGAGGGTTTGAAAAGCAGTTTTAGATAAATGGATACGTCTTCAAAGAGCACACACAGTTAGTACTGTACGTCCGAAGTTAATTTTCTTGCGTATTTTCCCCGAAGCCTCGGGTTACCGCGAGCCTGGATATTGTTTTAAAATGCTTCAGTATTCATACGCACGTACAGACGCTCCACATTGCTGTCTGATGGTATTCTATCAATGGCCTGTGATCAACATCTATCATAAGTGGCGAATCCTTCACCCTAGAGTCAATATGATCCCTAGCTACGAAGCCACGGGCCAGGATCGAATCCCAGGCTGCGCAGTCGGCGCACCGCCCACCCTGCTGTTCATCCTCCCTTTCAGGCTGGTCGAAAATGAGTATCTGGGGAAGCCTGGGGAACGTAAACTGTGGTAACGCGGATGCCACACTCGCCCTCACCCACCACAGCCAGTGATTCAGAGAACCGCGGCCACGGGCAGCGTGTGCCGCCAATTTTAGCTGATCTGTTTTGTATCCCGAGATCAAATCAATATTCAGCTTGTCATTCAATGTTTCAGGTACAACAGTTATATACGTACATCAAATTTTTCAGTCTTAACAAGGCATTTGGATTTTTTTTTTTATTTTTTTTTTAGGCAACAAACACTGACATGTAAAGCTTTTTATGAGAGAGAGAGAGAGAGAGAGAGAGAGAGAGAGAGAGAGAGAGAGAGAGAGAGAGAGAGAGAGAGAGAGAGAGAGAGAGAGAGAGAGAGAGAGAGAGAGAGAGAGAGAGAGAGAGGTACCCAAATATTTCAGAGGTAACATCTGGCTGATTAAATTCCTTCATAAATCACAAAGACGACGACTCATCCATAACCCTTAATTACCACCTGTGTTTACCTGACCCGGCGCGACACAATGCACGCGGCTGTCTCTCTTTTTTTCAGCTTTTCATCTCTAACCTCTATTTTTCCGGCTCGCCTTCCATCACTGTTTGCCGCTTCTCTTTGCTAATTATTCTTCTGTACTTTATTTTGCTTTTATCTTTCATAGTTTTTTTTTAATCCTATTTGTCTGTTTATCTTCAGCATTTATTTTTATTTATTTCGTCAATGTTTGTTTTTTGTAGCATTATTGTAGTTTTTTTTTTTTCCTTTCTTTCATGTATATTTATTTTTCGTTTCTTAATTATTGTTTTATTTTCTTCCCTTTATTTCATTGTTTTTTCTTCCTTTTCTTTCCTTGTCTTTTTCTTCCCTTTCTTTCCTTGTTTTTTCTTCCCTTTCTTTCATATATATTTTGTTGCCATTTTGAAGCGCTATTATATTTTCTTTTTCTCTGTTTTTTTTATATTTTCGTCTATATTTTTGGTCATCGTGTATCTTTTCTTTCCTTTTACTCTTTTATTTATATTTTCCATGCTTTTTTTTTTTTTTTTGCTTCTTCATTGTTAGTATTTTTTCCCTCCTCTTCCCTTTCGTATATAATTTTCCATCAGTATTTTTTTTTTTGTCTATATGTATCTTTATTAATATTTTTGCACTTATTTCCTCTCATCTCTTTTTTGCCTATATATTTTTCTTTATCTGTCTCATATAAACTTTTCTTCTTTCCCTTCATCTTCATTTTTTATCATTTCTTTTTACTGCTTTCATTTCTTTCTTTTTCGTTTCTTTATTATTGTTTTTTTTTCTTCTCCTTTCCTTTCTTTCGTGTATATTCTGTTGCCATTTTGAAACGCTATTTTTCTTTTTCTTTTCTCTATTCTTTTATATATATTTTTTTTCTGCCTTACATAAACTTTTCTTCTTTCCTTCCATCCACATTTTTTATCATTTCTTTTTACTGTTTTCCTTTCTTTCATTCAATTATATTTTTTGTCTTTTCTTTATCATTAACCTCTCTTAACTTTACCCTGTCATCTGTATTTTCCAAGTTGTTTTTCTTGGTATACTTTATTATATCGACTTTTTTTTTTATTCATCTGTACTTTATCGATTTCTTTGTCTGTGTGTTTAAAATTTTCCATCTTATTTTTTTCAGTTTCAAATAAATCTTTATCAAACTTTTTTTTTTTGCTTATTGTCATT
>NC_066567.1:2219474-2276974 GCF_024679095.1 Eriocheir sinensis | reverse complement strand
CTCTTTTTTCGCGTCCTTTTCCTCCTCCTCCGTATTCTTTTGTTTCTCCTGCTACACTTTTTTCTTTATCATTTTCTTCTTCTTCTTCTTCTTCTTCTTCTACTTCTTCTTTTTCAACTACTTCTTCTTCTCCTCCTCCTCCTCCTCCTCCTCCTCCTCCTCCTCCTCCTCCTCCTCCTCCTCTTCTTCCTCCTCCTCCTCTTACAATATATGCTCTCCTTTCCTTTCTCAATCTTTCAGCCAGTATCTTTGTCTGATCATCTCCCACCCACCTCTCTCTCTCTCTCTCTCTCTAACACTCGGAAATTAATAATGAAACTTGATAATGACGGCCCACAACTTTATCTTCTTTTTCTGCTTACATAGTTTGCTCAGGAGCGAGAGAGAGAGAGAGAGAGAGAGAGAGAGAGAGAGAGAGAGAGAGAGAGAGAGAGAGAGAGAGAGAGAGAGAGAGAGAAAGTTGTGAGAGTTAGAGGGAGAGATGGAAGTGAGGGGAGCTAATTAGGGTACCGTAGGGAACAGGTAGAGGTGTCCGGAGAGAGAGAGAGAGAGAGAGAGAGAGAGAGAGAGAGAGAGAGAGAGAGAGAGAGAGAGAGAGAGAGAGAAAAAAAAAAACTAGCAGGTAAGTGGGTCATTACCTGGCAGGGGGCGCCGCTCCCTACACACCTGCCAACCACAGCAGGTGAGAACACAAAGGAACACAAAGGGAACACAGAGAAAGAACAAACAACAGCAGACCTGCTGGTCCTTACGAGGCTGTTTGTGACAAGCTACACTAACTATCTAATCAAAGGTGGAAAATGAAGGACAGCAAAGGCGAAGGCTCCTCCCCACCCCCCCATCCCTCCAGCCAAAGCTGGCAGGAAAGGAAAAAGAACCATGCAGCATGGAAAAACTGCATGGAATTTATGTAGGAAAGAGGAAAGAACTACCATTACTGCTACCACTAACCGAGCAATAAAAGCGGACAAGGACACCAGTATTCGAAAGAACTTAACGTTATTACGACAATGAGTAATATCTTAGTTCCTGGTTGGATTCAAAATACTTGTCTAATCTATTCTTGAAGGCCGTAACTGTTGTACTATCAACTACTCTCTGTTTCCGCTCAGAGGGCCAGTCCACAAGCTAATTGTGAATGTTACCCGAGATACCGTGCGCCAATAGTTTGCTGAGCAATCGTTGGTGGGGGACCTTATCAAATGCCTTTTGAAAATCCAGATATATGATATCTACTGATCTCCTTTCATCGAACACCTCAAAAATATAGTGAAAAAAATCAAGTAAGTTAGTTAAACACGAACATTTACTACGGAAGCCATGTTGCGAATTATTTATTATATTATTTTCTTCGAAGAATTTCACCATATTGTCGCGAATGATAGTCTCCATTAACTTACAAACAATCGATGTCAGGCTAATTGGTCGATAGTTTCCTGGATGAGACTTGTCCTCCTAAAGATGGAGGGAGGGAGGGAAGAAGGGAGAGAAAGGATGATGCGAGGAAAAGAAAAAATATGCAACATCATAGTCAAGACGTTTCGAGAAAGAGAGAGAGAGAGAGAGAGAGAGAGAGAGAGAGAGAGAGAGAGAGAGAGAGAGAGAGAGAGAGAGAGAGAGAGAGAGAGAGAGAGAGAAAGCGTCCTCCAAGAAGCGCCAAAAATACGGTCCGGGACTCGAAACACATAAAACGAAACTGTCTCGAACGTGCTCGAACTGGCGGTCTCGAGCACGTACCACGCCTTGCTCTCTCTCTCTCTCTATCATTGATATTTATTCTATTATTTCTCATTCTATTTCTTCTTTTTCTTCATTTCCTTTTTCTCTGACCTTCTCCCTTTTCTCCCTTAATCCACCTCTCTTTCATTTCCTTCTTTCCCTCCTTCCTCTCTGTCCTGCCTAGCTCCACCTCTCCCTCTCTCCTCCCACCCTCCCTCTCTTCTTTCATCGCTGCCTCCATGCCTGCCTGACTCTTTCTCTCCACTTTCCTTCATATCCTCTCTCTCTCTCTCTCTCTCTCTCTCTCTCTCTTACATTCTTCATCAACATTCTTCTCTTTGTATATACCTCCTTGCCTCACATTTTTTCCTCTCCCTCTTTTATTCACTCTCTCACTCCCTCCTTCTCTCCCTCCCTTTCATCCTCCCACTCTCCCTCTCTCTTTTCCTCCAGCCTGGTGAAGAAAAAATGAGTCTTAAGATTAAATTATGCACTAGTCGACAATAGCGGAGAAGGAGGAGGAGGAGGAGGAGGAGGAGGAGGAGGAGGAGGAGAAGAAGGAGGAGGAGGAGGAAGAAGAAGAAACAAACCAAGAGAGTGGAAGATGAAGTGAGATGGAAGAAGAAGAAGAAGAAGAAGAAGAAGAAGAAGAGAGGAAAAGAAGAAATTATAAGGAAAGCGTAAGAAAGGAAAGAAAGAAACCAAACCAAAATAAACAACAAAAACAAAAGAAAGAAAATAAAAATGAAAAGAATAAAAGAAAGAAAGAATGGAAGAAAAAAAATATAAAATGAATGAATGAGTGAAAGAATGAATGACGGAAGCAAAAAAAAAAAAACTTACCCAAACAACTGCAATACAACGAGGGAGAGAGAGAGAGAGAGAGAGAGAGAGAGAGAGAGAGAGAGAGAGAGAGAGAGAGAGAGAGAGAGAGAGAGAGAGAGAGAGAGAGAGAGAGTGAGGCACGTAGTTTTATTAGTATTAAAGTAGGAATATTCGCCTTAATAGTAATAAAAGTCGTATTAGTGTAGGGTTGCGAGTAGTTGTAGTAGTAGTAGTAGTAGTAGAGGTAGTAGTAGTGGTGGTGGTGGTGGTAGTAGTAGTAGTAGTAGTAGTAGTAGTAGTAGTAGTAGTAGTAGTAGTAGTAGTAGCGGTAATAGCAGCCTTCACGTGGCAGCATCAGAGTCACACTTCGCTGAGATCACGACAGATGTGAACAAGATAAGACACGTTTCCCCAACCTCTTCATATTAAGTTCTCCCCCTCTTCTTCTCCCTCCCTTCTCCTCCTTCTCCCTCCCTTCATCTCCACCACTCCCTGTGTTATGCTGAGTCAGGCCTTCCCGGGTGTAAATCTACGGAGGCAGCCAGCCGCGTTTCACTACAAGCCTCTCTCCCTCCCTCCTTCCCTCAGCTGATCGTTTTAAGTGAGAGAATGTGACGGTTTATGGGGTGACTGTTGTGTCTGGGCTTATGAGATTGAAGGGAGAAGGAGGGGGTGAGGGAGAGGAACAGGGAGAGAGGAGGAGGGAGAGAGGAAAAGAGAAGGGAAAGGGTGTGTGAGTGAGATATTAAGTTAGGTCATGAACAACTGAAGCGGGATATTTAGTTGTTGTTGTTGTTGGTAGTTGTAGAAGTAGTAGTAGTAGTAGTAGTAGTAGTAGTAGTAGTAGGAGTAGGAGGATCAGGAGGAGTAAAAGAACGAGAAAGAGGAGGGGGAAATGGAAGAGGAGGAGGAGAGAAGAAGGAAAAAGAATCGCAATAGCAGCAGCGGTAGTGACATCAACAATACCAGTAGGAGTAGGAGTAGGAGGAAGAGAAACCGCAGGAGGAAGAGGAGGAGTAAGAGGAGGGGAAATGGAAGAGGAGGAGAGGGTGAAGAAGGAAAAAAAGGCGTAGTAGGAGCAGCGGTAGAGGGACCAACAATACCAGTAGGAGTAGGAGTAGGAGGAAGAGAAACCGCAGGAGGAAGAGGAGGAGGAAGAGGAGGGGAAATGGAAGAGGAGGAGAGGGTGAAGAAGGAAAAAAAGGCGTAGTAGGAGCATCGGTAGAGGGACCAACAATACCAGTAGGAGTAGGAGTAGGAGGAAGAGGAACCGCAGGAGGAAGAGGAGGAGGAAGAGGAGGGGAAATGGAAGAGGAGGAGAGGGTGAAGAAGGAAAAAAAGGCGTAGTAGGAGCAGCGGTAGTGGGACCAACAATGTCAGCCCGACACAAACACAACCTTCGGGAACGCTTCGTCACGGCTACGATTTTTATGCGTCTGGGAAACATTCTACAATCTTGCTCTATTATCTCAGCTCTCTGTCTTCCCGCTAACCCAGACACGTACCGGCCCATCATCTTCCTCCTCCTCCTCCTTCCTCCCCACCTCTACCTCACTCCGCTTTCCTCCTCTACTCCCCCTCACTCCTCTTTTGAATCTCCTACCTCGTGTTCCTTCCTCTTCTTCCTTCCTCCCCTTCTCCCCTATCTCCAGTTTCCCCCGAGTTCCTTCTTCCTCTTTCCTCCTCCCCTCTACCTCACTCCGCTTTCCTCCTCTACTCCCCCTCACTCCTCTTTTGAATCTCCTACCTCGTGTTCCTTCCTCTTCTTCCTTCCTCCCCTCCTCCCCCTGACTCCAGATCCCCTTTAGTTCCTTCTTCCTCTTTCCTCCTCCCCTCTATCTCACCCCTCTTTCCTCCTCTACTCCCCCTCACTCCTCTTTTGAATCTCCTACCTCGTGTTCCTTCCTCTTCTTCCTTCCACCCCTTCTCCCCTATCTCCAGTTTCCCCCGAGTTCCTTCTTCCTCTTTCCTCCTCCCCTCTATCTCACTCCTCTTTCCTCCCCTACTCCCCCTCACTCCTCTTTTGAATCTCCTACCTCCTGTTCCTTCCTCTTCTTCCTTCCTCCCCTTCTCCCCTATCTCCAGTTTCCCCAGAGTTCCTTCTTCCTCTTTCCTCCTCCCCTCTATCTCACCCCTCTTTCCTCCCCTACTCCCCCTCACTCCTCTTTTGAATCTCCTGCCTGCTGTTCCTTCCTCTTCTTCCTTCCTCCCCTTCTCCCCTGTCTCCAGTTTCCCCCGAGTTCCTTCTTCCTCTTTCCTCCTCCCCTCTAAATCACTCCTCTTTTTCCCATCTTACCTCATGTCCCTTCTTCTTTCTCCTTCCTCCTCTCTTCTCCCTCACTCCTCTCTTCTTTCTCTCCTATCCCTCATTTCTCTTCTGCCTCCTCCACGTTATCCTGTCCTGTTCCCTCATTTGTTTTATCTCTTCATTATTCCATTTTTCTATCTTCTTTGTAATCTCTCTCTCTCTCTCTCTCTCTCTCTCTCTCTCTCGTCGCCTTTCCCCTACATCATCTTTCTTTTAATTCCTACTTCCACTTTCATCTTCCTTTCCTCCTCCTCCTTTGCCTCCTCTATTTTACTCTCTTCTTTTTACTGTCCCCTTTTTATCTTCTCCATCTTCCCTTTCCATTCCTTCCTTTTGTTTTTCCTTCACTTGTACCCATGTTCTTACCCTTCCTTCCCTCTCCTCCGCCCTTCCTCTCCCTCCCTCCCTCCTCTTTCTTTCCTCCTTCCTTTCAAACTTTTGTCTTTTCTTTCTCCCACTGCCTCCTCTAACCTTACTTTTCTCTCTCTCCTCCTTCACCACGAAAACACATATCTGAAACCTTCCTCCTCCTCCTCCTCCTCCTCCTCCTCCTCCCCCTCCTTCCTCCTCCTTCACTCCTTTTTTCTCTCCCTCATTCCCTCCTACTCTCTATCCTTCTTTCTTCCACTTCTTCTCTTCCCTTCCTCCTCCCCTCTCTCATTCCTTCATCCTCCTCCTCCTTTCTCCTTCCATTCTCCTCCCCTGCTTCCTTTCCTCCTTCTCTTTATCCTGCTTCTTCCTCCTCCTCCTTTTCTTCCTCCATCCTTCCTCCATCCCTCTTTCTCTATTTCCCATCCTTTAACCCTTCCTTCCTTCCTTCCTTCCTTCCTTCCTTCCTTCCTTCCTTCCTTCCTTCCTTCCTTCCTTCCTTCCCTTCTCTCCCCTCCCTTCCTCCTTCCATCCATCCATCCATCCCACCTTCCTTCCTTCCTTCTTTCTTTTTCTTCCTCCTCCCCTCTCTCCTTCCTTTTTCCTTCACTTCCTCCTCCTATTACACAATCCCCTTCCCTCCTCCTTCACTCCTTTCCTCCTCTTTCCCTTCCCTCTTCCTTTCTTTCTTCTCCCCTTCTCCTCCTCCTCCTCACCTCTCCTTCTCCCTCCCCTTCCTTCCTTCTTCCTCGCCCACCTCCTTACACACGCACCCAACCCCCTTTCCTCCCTTTCCTCCGCACCTCCTTCCCTCCCTCTCTCCTCCTCTCCATCTGACGGGAGGAAAACAAGTCCATCAGTAATTATTGAAGTTGGAGGAGCTCTCAATGGTGTCGACGGCCCCTTAGCGCGCATAAAATCAGGGTGCCACTCAGCGAGGACGAGGGGAGGAAGAAAGTGAGGAAGGAAGGAAGGAAAGAAGGAAGGAAGGATGGGAGAGAGGGATGGGAGGAAGGAAGGTGAGATGGAGGGAGGCAAAGGAAGGAAGGAAGGGTTGGAAGAAGGGATGGAAGGGTTACAGAAAAGGAGAGAAGAAAGAAAGGACGCAAAGAGGTAAAGAAAAGGCAGAAAGGAAAGGGATGAGGACTGAAGGAAAGGAAAGAGGGAGGAAGAAAGAAGAGGAATTAAGGCAAGAAGAAAGGAAGAAAGGTGGGGAAGAAAAAGGGTTGAAGACGATGAATGGAGAGGAAAAGAGAAAGGAAGAAAGGAAAGACTGAAGGAGGGAAGGAAGGACGCAGGAAAGAGGTAGGAAAAAAAGAAAATTAGGAGAAAAGGAAGAGAGGAAGGAAGGAGGTAAAGGAAAGAAAATAAGTCAGGAAGAATGAGATAGAAAGAAAGGGAGGAAAATAAAGACTTGGATGAGGAAAGGAAGGAGAAAAGGAACGGAGGAAGAGAGGACTGGAGGAAGGAAGAAGAGAAGAAAACAGGGTACCTCTCACGAAGACCCTCAATGCCTCTCTCTCTTCTTCCTCCTTCCTTCCTTCCTTCCCCCCCCCCACCCCCACCCCCACCCCCCGTCGCTCCTCCCGTCCTTTGATACAATTTGACGCAGCGAAGAAGCCACAACTCACTCTATTTTCCCTTCACTTTAGGCCGCGCGAGAGAAATTCAACTTTATATATATTTTGTGGCGGGAGGCGAAACGTGGCGGGGACAAGTTTTTTTTCCCGAGGCGGCGACGCTAATAAAGGGACTGAAAGGCCTCGTCAAGACAGGTAGAAAAATAAACATGGAACAGGTAAATGATTAAAAGTAAACATAAATGAAGCAAGTAGATTTTTATAAAGGGTAAATATTGCATGGTGATAAAGCTAATAAAAGGACTGAAAGGGATAATACAGACAGGTAGAAGGAAATAGAAAGAACATGGAACAGGTAAATGATTAAAAGTAAACATAAATGAAGCAAGTAGATTTTTATAAAGGGTAAATATTGCATGATGACAAAGCTAATAAATGGACTGAAAGGGGTAATACAGACAGGTAGGAGAAAGTAGGGAGAGCATGGGACAGGTAAATATAAATCAAGCAGGTGTATATTTCAAGGTGGACGAGCTAATAAAAGGGACAAAAAATAGTTAATGAAAAGTTTAATAAAAAAGTTGTACATAGGAATAGGTAAAAAAGTAAAAGACAAATGATATATAAAAATCAAACAGGAGTATTTTATGAATGAAGGTTAAACAAGATATTTGAACGTGGAAGAGCTCATAAAAGGGACAAAAAATAGTTAATGAAAAGTTTAATAAAAAAAGTTGTACATAGGAATAGGTAAAAAAGTAAGACAAATGACATACAAAAATCAAACAGGAGTATTTTATGAATGAAGGTTAAACAAGATATTTGAACGTGGAAGAGCTCACAAAAGGGACTAAAAAGAGTTAATGAAAAGTTTAATAAAAAAGTTGTACATAGGAATAGGTAAAAAAGTAAGACAAATGACATATAAAAATCAAACAGGAGTATTTTATGAATGAAGGTTAAACAAGATATTTGAACGTGGAAGAGCTCATAAAAGGGACTAAAAGGAGTTAATGAAAAGTTAAAAAAAGAAAAAAGAGGAAGAACATAAGAATACGTAAAAGAGTAAAATATAAATGATACATGAAAATCAAACAGGAGTAACTTAGGAATGAACATTAAATTTTCCGAAACCAAGTCAATATCATGAGCTAAAAAGCGTTGAACAAGGCAGGTAAAGGGGAAGCAGAACGCAGAACAGGTAAAAGACGGAAGGAAGGAGGGATGGAGGAACTGAAGGAAGGAAGAAAGGAAGGAAACAGGGAGGGAAGGAGGGAGGAATTGAAGGACGGGAGGAGTTGAAGGAAAAAAAGGAAGGAGGGAGGAATTGAAGGAAGGGAGGAATTGAAAGGAAGGAAGGAAGGAAGGAAGGAGGGAGGGAAGGAAGGAGGAAGGGAGGGAAGGAGGAAGGGAGGGAAGGAAGGAAGGAAGGTAGGAGGGAAGGAAGGGGAAAGGGAGGGAAGGAAGGAAGGAAGGAAAGAAGGAAGGAAGGAAGGAAAGAAGAGGAAGAAAGAAAGAAAAGAAAGATGACAGGAAGGAGGTAAACGAAAGAAAGACCAGGAAGAAGAAAGGAAGAAATAACGAAAGAGAATCAAGGTATATATAATTCACAGGTACATTAATAGGGAAGTTTAAATATTTCAAGAACAAGATATTTCAAGGTGGCCAAGCTAATAAAAGGGACTAAAAAGAGTTAATCAAGACAGGTAAAAGAAAGCAGGAAGAACATAGGGCAGGTAATTGAAGGTGTACGAAATTCAAACAGGTATATTTTCAAGGAAGATTACACATATCTAGAACAGTATTTTCCAGGTGATAAAGCTAAAAAAGGGGAAATATACAGGTTAATTTAGGCAGGTAAGAAGAAGATCGGAAGAACGTGGAGCCGCTACAAGATTAAAGATAAATATATAATCAAATAAGTAAATTTTTAGAGAAGGTTAAATTTTAGGGAAGGGAATTTAGGGGGGAAAGTTCAATTTTTTCCATGATAGTTAAGGTAATTAAAAACTCTAACCAAGGCAATCAAGACAGGTAGACGTAAATTAGAATAAACATGAGCAGGTGAAGGACTAAAGGCAATCAACATAAATTAAAAAGGTAGAAATAGGGAAACAGGTGTGACAAGGAGAGGTACAGAAGCGAAGCAGGTGATATAATTAGGAAGGAGATTCTTAAGCAGGGAAGGAACAAAGCAGGTAAAGGTGAGGGCAGGAAAGCAGAAAGAAAGAAAGGAGGAAGGAAGAAAAGAAGGAAGGGAGGAAAGAAGAAACTAGAACTAGAAAGCTTAATACTGACAGGTAGAAGGAAATCGTAGAGCACAAAACAGGTAAAGACTTAAAGGTGATGTATATTGAAGTTACAGCATGAGGTTGACGGGGCTGAATGTGTGGTGGAGTGACAAGAATGAGACTGAGGAAATAAAGGGAACTAGAAAGCTTAATACAGACAGGTAGAAGGAAATCGTAGAACACAAAACAGGCAAAGACTTAAAGGTGTGTGTTGAAGTTACAGCATGAGGTTGACGGGGCTGAATGTGTGGTGGAGTGACAAGAATGAGACTGAGGAAATAAAGGGAACTAGAAAGCTTAATACAGACAGGTAGAAGGAAATCGTAGAACACAAAACAGGCAAAGACTTAAAGGTGTGTGTTGAAGTTATTGCATGAGGTTGACGAGGCTGAATGTGTGGTAGAGTGACAAGAATGAGACTTAGGAAATAAAAGGAACTAGAAAGCTTAATACAGACAGGTAGAATGAAATCAGTAGAACACAAAACAGGCAAAGACTTAAAGGTGTGCGTTGAAGTTATTGCATGAGGTTGATAAGGCTGAATCTGAAGGAGTGACAGGAATGAGACCAAGCAAATAAAAGAAGCAAGAAAGGATAATACAGACAGGTAGAAGGAAATCGTAGAACACAAAACAGGCAAAGACTTAAAGGTGAACATAAAAGGTACAGCATAAGGTGGGCAAGGCTGAGTGTGTGTTGTAGAGTGAGAGGATGAGACTAAGCAAATAAAAGGAACTAGAAAGAATAATGCAAACAGAAAGAAGGAAATCAAGAGAACAAAGTACACGAAAAGGCTTAAAGATATATGTTGAGGTTACAGAAAGAGGTGGACAAGACAGCGCAGTGACAGGAATGAGACAGAGCAAGGAAGATCAAATAAAAGGAACTAAGAAGGTTAATAGACAGGTAGAAGGAAATCAAGAGAGCATGGACCAGGTAGAGGCTTAAAGGTGATGTCCGTTGAAGTTACAAAATGGGGTGGACGAGCCTGACTGTACGCCGTGGAGTGAGTATATGGAGAGAAGTGAGTGAGTAGGTGTTTGTAGTAGTGAGTGAGTGAGTGTACAGGGTGAAATGACAAGAATGTGTGTGTGTGAGTGTGTGTGTTTGTGTGTGAGGGGGGGGGGAATGTATACGTTCAGAGAGGGGAAGTGAAATGTGGCAGAGTAAACCCGTGGAGTGAGAAAGAATATCGGGGTGAAGTAAACTATAAATACCGTAAAAAGAAAGAAAAGAAGGAAAAAAGAAATAGGTGAGTAGAGTAGATAAAATGGAGAGAGCTAAAGTTAAATTATATAAAGTGGAGAATAGGTGGAATGCGGCGGAGAAGAGAGAATGTGAGTTGATGTTCATTGAAGAAGAGGAGGAAACAAAGAGCCCAGAATGAAGTGCAGAGACAGAGAAAAAAATATAAGCAGAAAAAGAGATAGAGAAAAGAAAAATGAAAACAAGAAACAAAGAGAAGGAGAAGGAGAGAAAACAAATGTACCAATATAATGTAAACAGAAAAAGAGGTAGAGAAAAGAAAAATGAAAACAAGAAACAAAGAGAAGAAGAAGGAGAGAAAACAAATGAACCAATATAATGTAAACAGAAAAAGAGGTAGAGAAAAGAAAAATGAAAACAAGAAACAAAGAGAAGAAGAAGGAGAGAAAACAAATGAACCAATATAATGTAAACAGAAAAAGAGGTAGAGAAAAGAAAAATGAAAACAAGAAACAAAGAGAAGAGGAAGGAGAGGAAACAAATGTACCAATATAATGTAAACAAAAAAAGAGGTAGAGAAAAGAAAAGTGAAAACAAGAAACAAAGAGAAGAGGTGGAAAAAAGAAAAGTGAAAACAAGATACAGAGACAAGGTGATAAAGAAGAGGAGGAGGAGGAGGAGGAGGAGGAGGAGCACGCAAACAGGCCAGGTGACATAAGTGAAGGTGATACACATGTGAGGGCTTAATGGAGGTGAGAGTGAAGCAGGTGCAGGTGAGGGCCCTAGCGAACACCTGCTGGGGGAACAGATGAAACGGGTGAAACACTGAAACAAGTAAACCCAACCTGGCGAGGAAACGTAGGAGGGAGGAGAGAGGGGGAAGGAGAGAGAGAGAGAGAGAGAGAGAGAGAGAGAGAGAGAGAGAGAGAGAGAGAGAGAGAGAGAGAGAGAGAGAGAGAGAGAGAGAGAGAGAGAGAGAGAGAGAGAGAGAGAGAGAGAGAGAGAGAGAGAGAGAGAGAGAGAGAGAGAGAGAGAGAGAGAGAGAGAGAGAAACACACACAGACATAAACACACATACACATATGGAGAAAAAAAAGTAAAAGAATAAATGAATGAATGAAAAGAAAGAAAAGAAAGAATCGGTGAGAGAGAGAGAGAGAGAGAGAGAGAGAGAGAGAGAGAGAGAGAGAGAGAGAGAGAGAGAGAGAGAGAGAGAGAGAGAGAGAGAGAGAGAGAGAGAGAATGCCTGTTTTCTTTATATTCAAACATCATACTGTACTTACTTCAATAGAGAAAATAGAAAAAAATAAATAAACAACCACCTATACTCCTCCTCCTCCTCCTCCTCCTCCTCCTCCTCCTAAATAAAAAAAAGGGGCGAGAACAACATAAAGAAAGAGATAAAACCAGATCGCTCTCAAAACTTCCAAAATTTTGCTCCCGAAAATTTGCTCAAGTTCGATGATAAAAATAGATCGAAATTCTGCGCGTGTGAACTACCGCGGTGAGAGAGAGAGAGAGAGAGAGAGAGAGAGAGAGAGAGAGAGAGAGAGAGAGAGAGAGAGAGAGAGAGAGAGAGAGAGAGAGAGAGAGAGAGAGAGAGAGAGAGAGAGAGAGAGAGAGAGAGAGAGAGAGAGAGAGAGAGAGAGAGAGAGAGAGAGAGAGAGAGAGAGAGAGAGAGAGAGAGAGAGAGAGAGAGAGAGAGAATTAGACAAACAGACATATAGACAGACGCAGACATATAGACAGACACAGACATATAGAGACACAAACAGACAGACAGACAGACAGACAGGCAGACAGACACAGACAGGTAGACAGGCAGTTGGACAGACAAACAAATACACAGACCAACAGCAACAAGTTACCCACAGATTATAAATAAGAAAAGCAACAAAAAGAGAAAGAATGGGAAAAAGTAATAAAACAAGATAAAAACAAGAAGAAAAAAAACGAAGCAGCAGCAGAAATGGAAAGGGTGAGAGAGAACACAACAACCACGATAAAAAAATGAAACGAGAAAGAATGAAAAAAGTAACACATGAAAAATATACAAAAATAAAAATGAACTGATGAAAAACGAGAGAGCAAAAGAAAAAAAATCAGACGAGGAACAAAAAAAATCAAAGAGGGAACGTAAAAAAAATATAGCAAAGAAAAAACAGAAAAAGAAAAGTATAAAAAAAATCACTCACGGCCTTTCCACACGTCCCCAGCAGTAAGGGCCACTCAGGGAGCTTGATATGAGCCTCCCTTCACCTCGCCCAGCCAATCAGAGGCCGAGCAGCGCCCCTGAGTGAGCGTTATGCCCGTCACGACCAAAACAAATGACGCAATACTACCCGTTCCGTTGCTACCCCTCCTATCCCCCCCTCCCCTTGCCCCCACAATCCCTCCACCCCCCTCAGCAGTACGTATAAGGGCTAAGGCGTCATGAAACAGCTTCTTGGAGGATGTGAAGCCATAGAAGTGGAGGTGGGTGTTGGTGTTGAAGGTGAGAGTTACGCCGTTCACTACGCGTTACTGAGAGAGCCTTTAAATGTGGTTGTACTGTGTGTGTGTGTGTGTGTGTGTGTGTGTGTGTGTGTGTGTGTGTGTGTGTGTGTGTGTGTTGAATCTTTAAAACGTTTTGTTGTGTTGTGATTCAATTTTGAGATTTTTTCTTGTGTTTTGGTTGTGCTTTAAAATGTTTTGTTGTGGTTTTTTTTTTGTTGTGCTTATAGATGTTTGTTTGTTTTATTTATTCCACTTTTAAACATTCTCCATTCCTTTCTTACTTCATTCCACCTTCCTGCCTTTCTCTTTTCCTTCTTTCTAATCTGCATTTTCTTTTTTTCTTACCTACTTCCTTTCTTTCCTTCCTTTTCAAGTTTTATTTTTTCAGTTGTTTTATGATATTTTACTGTGAGCTAATATCATCTTAGAACGTTTTATGCTGAGCTAGGACAGAATAGTTCAGTAGGGGTCAGTATTTATCAGGGAAGAGGCAAGGAGAGGAGTATTACATCACTAAGAATTGGTATTGATCAGAACGCGCGAGGAAAGGAAGATCGGGTGGACAGGTTGCATGGGAGGAGTCCAACCGTTGCCAGAGGATTTATGACCTGAATCGTAGCCATTACACCAAGGGAAAGGTTTCTGCCGATTGTTGCTGATCCAAGTGAGCGTCGTAAAGCGATTCACGAAAGTTAAATTAAACCTCACAACTTTCGTGGCAAAATTTTAAATAAATAAAAAGATAATCATTTTTCTCCATTGTGATTGTCAGATCTAAATAGATGCAGATGTTTTCTAAGAACTGAGTTTCATCACTAAATAATATACAGACGAGTTTTCTTTCATCTTTGGCTGACAAACCTAAAAAAATATATTAGATTTTCTTCTCATATTTGCCTCCCGAACCTCGAAAACAATATAGTTTACTCATTTTTGGCTGTCCAGGCTAATTTATAAGATACATAGCCAATTCAAAACGATTTTTCATCTTCGGCTGTCAAACAATACAAATCACGATTACTGGCTAAGAAAAATATAGAAAAGTCAAATAAATCTGACAAAAAAATAGACCTGGAAAGACGTGAAAAAAAAAATAGACAAACAAAAATCATGGTCAGGAAAACATCAATAAATCAGAGCCGGTCAAAGCATGAGAAAATATATATAGCCAGGAAAAAAAAGGAAAAGCGTGTAAAAGTAAATAAAAAAAAACCAGCCAGAAAATAACACGCAAATACATTAACCTAAGAACATAAAGCACGCATAACATTAGACAACTTCCTTGATTCCGTGGCGCAAGTTTTTCACGCACTCACCAGGCGACAAACGGGAAAAAAACAGCCGGGAAATACATGTAAAAACAAACAGCCAGAAAATAACATAAAAAAAAAAAAAAGCCAGAAAAAAAGTAACAAAACATCTCTGGAAAAAAAAAAAAAAAAAAAACATGCTCAATATAAACGTCTAAAATCAACCAGAAAATAAACTAAAATAACAGAGCGGAAAAAAATCATGGGCAGGAAAAACATGTAAATAAACCTAAAAAAGTAGCGCAGATAACATTAGAAACAACTTAGAAAATAAGAAAACAAAAAAATCAGCCGCGAAAGAACTTAAAAAAAAAGAGGGGAAAAATAAAAATAAAAAAAATGCCAGGAAGAAAATGTAAATATGTAAACTTAAAAAAAAGTAAAACACGCATAGCATTAGACAACTTCCTTGATTCCGCGGCCCAAGTTTTTCACGCACTCAGCAGGAAGCGATAAAAATAGAGATATCTTGCGAACCCGCCGCGTCAGGCCCGAACACAGTGTTGCCAGCGCAGTGGTGCCACGTCCACGGCGGCACCCCAGAACTGTGCCGGCTGGTAACACTGCTGAGGGTGGCACCGTGTTAGTCACCAGGTCAGTCAATAAGTCACTAGGTCAGTCAGTCAGTCCGTAGATCAGTCCGTAGTAAGTCATTAGGTCAGTCAGTCAGTAAGGCGGGTAAACAGTCAATCAGTCAATCAGTCACTCAGTCACTCAGTCAGTCACTTTGATGGTTAGCAATTCAATTAGTCAGTCAGTCAGTCAGTCACTCAGTCAGTCACTCACAGTAGGTGGTGAATCATTCAGCTAGTCAGCCAACAAGCTAGTCAGACAGTCATTTAGTCATAGTCACTCATTCTGTAAGTCGGTCAGTCAGTCAGTTTGCTTTCTCTCTCTCTCTCTCTCTCTCTCTCTCTCTCTCTCTCTCGTTGAAAGCACCGTTCAGTCTCTAGCAGTGTTGCCAGTCCATTACGACATCCCCAAGCAGAGTTGCCAAAGCGGTGTTGCCGGCAGAGGTCACAGAGCAAGGGAAGTGTTGTCTTTAGTGTGTTATCTTGTGTGTAGGGTAGGGTAAGGTAGGGTAGGGTAGGGTAGGGTAGGAAGGGAAGGAAGGAAGGAAGGGAAGGAAGAGGAAGGAAGGGGAAGGAAGTAAGGGGAAGGAAGGAAGGAGAGGAAGGAAGGGAGAGGAAGGAAGAGGAAGGAAGGAAGGGAGAGGAAGGAAGGAAGGAAGGAGAGGAAGTACAGGGAAGAGAAGGGAAAGGAGAGGAAGTACAGGGAAGGAAAGGGAAGGGAGAGGAAGTAAAGGGAAGGGAGAGGAAGGGAAGGGAAGGGAAGGGAGAGGAAGGGAAGGGAAGGGAGAGGAAGGGAAGGGAAGGGAAGGGAAGTAAAGGGAAGGGAAGGGAAGGGAGAGGAAGGGAAAGGGAAGGGTAGTGTTGTGCTTTGTTGTTCATGTTTTGTTGTTTTCTAAATGGTATCGCAATGTATTTTGTTGTTTTGTGTTACGGGATGCTATGTTGTGTGATACTGTTGTTGTGTGTTACTTTGTGTTGCCTTGTGTTTGTGGAAGTAATTACTTTGTGCTGTGTTGCGCTTCGTCAGTTACCTTGAGATGTGTTGCTGTGTTGCGTAGTGTTGCACTGAGCTGTATGTTCTTGTGTAAGATTACGGAGTGTGATGTGTTGTCTTGTGTTTCCTTGAGTTGTCTTGTGTTGTATCATTGGTCTTAATGTTCCTTGTCTTCTGTGTAGTTCTATTTTGTGTTGTGTTGTGTTGTGCCGCTCTTAAGGGGCTATTACACTGGGCAAATATTCCGCGGATCTTCAGTCAAACCACGATTTCCGCTGGCGTGGTTCTCATATTTCCGTGGTTTTCTGATGTGTCCACGATCTTCCAAATATTCCGTGGATCTTCAGTCAAACCACGATTTCCGCTGGCGTGGTTCTCATATTTCCGTGGTTTTCTGATGTGTCCACGATCTTCTAAAGCTACGGTAGAGTTCCTTAAATGACGGCGGTATTACTCACAATCATCATCAACAGCAATAACAAGAAACAAATGAGAACCACGCCAGCGGAAATCGTGGTTTGACTGAAGATCGACGGAAAATTTGCCCAGTGTAATAGTCCCTTTATGCTTTTAGGTTATGTTGGGTGTGCGCTGCGTTGTGTTGGATGAGGCGAGGAGGTGTTGCATGAAGTTAGGCAGTTTTCTTTTTCTTTTACGGACCGTGAATAAATTTGTATTTCTTGAACTTAAGGAATATTGTGTTACGTGTAGGAAGAGAGTAAGAAAGTAAAATAAAGAAGAAGAAGAAGAAGAAAAAGAAGAGGAGAAGAAGATTATGATGATGATGAAGTAGTAAAGGAAAGAAGAAGAAAAGAAGAAGAAGAAGAAGAAGAAGAAGAAGAAGAAGAAGAAGAAGAAGAAGAAGAAGAAGAAGAAAAAGAAGAAGAAGAAGAAAAAGAAGAAGAAAAAGAAGAAGAAGAAGAAGAAGAAGAAGAAAATTATGATGATGATCAAGTAGTAAAGGAAAGAAGAAGAAGAAGAAAAAGAAGAAGAAGAAGAAGAAAGAAAAAAGAAAAAAAGTAGTAATAGAAGAAAAAAAGCGAAGACGAAGAGAAAAGAAAAGAAAAAGAAGAACAAAAAAAAGAAGAAAAAAGAAGTAGAAGATGAAGAAGACAAAGACGAGAAAGAAAAATATGAAGAAGAAACAATAAGAAGAAAAACAATATGACAGCAAACCTTACATCACCACCACCACCACCACCACCACCGACAACAACAACAACAACAACAACAACAACAACAACAACAACAACAACAACAGCAACAACAACAACACTACAACACTTTCCCACGCCGAGCCCTGCGCCCATTTACCTTACACCTGCATTAATTAACAGCCAGGTGTAAGCTCCTACCTGAGAGAGAGAGAGAGAGAGAGAGAGAGAGAGAGAGAGAGAGAGAGAGAGAGAGAGAGAGAGAGAGAGAGAGAGATGTTAGACAGGAATCCATTAATCACCTGACCTCTCTCTCTCTCTCTCTCTCTCTCAAATTGCTTCCTCCACCAACTACATTAATTTCCTTCCTCTCTCCTTCCTTCCCTCTTCCTTCAACTTTTCTTTCTTTCTTTCGGTATTAGATTTCCTCTCTCCCTCTCTCAACCGGTGTCAGCGTAAAGAAAGAAAGTGTCGACTGGGTAGACAGCCTGTTCTTCAATCTCTCTCTCTCGCTCTCTCGCTCTCTCTCTCTCTCTCGGTTATACTCGGAGGAGGATTTAAAGGCAGGAGGAGGAGGAGGAGGAGGAGGAGGAGAGGAGGAATAATAAAGAATTACGATGACGGAAGAAATAGTGAAGGTGAGGATAAAGAGAGAGAGAGAGAGAGAGAGAGAGAGAGAGAGAGAGAGAGAGAGAGAGAGAGAGAGAGAGAGAGAGAGAGAGAGAGAGAGAGAGAGAGAGAGAGAGAGAGAGAGAGAGAGAGAGAGAGAGAGAGAGAGATGTGGGTGCAGCGAGGTGGAAACGGGGTGCAACAAAACAGTAAAAGGAGAAAGGAAAGAGAAAAGGAAAAGGAGACGAACAAAAAATGAAGGATGGGAGGAAGCGAAGGAGGATGAAATAGATATGTGAGAAACGAAAGAGAAGGAGAGGAAGGAAGAAGAGGAAAGAGAAGTGCGCGGAGAATAAGAGAAGAAAGTGAGAGAGACGGAGAGACAGAGGGGAGAGAAAGAGAAAGGAAATATGTGTGAAAGGAAATATTGACAAGAACGAAGGAAGGAATGGAAGGAAGAATAACCAAAGAAAGAAAGAAAGAAAGAAAGAAAGAAAGAAAGAAGGAAAGAAAGAAAAATAAGGAAAGAAAGATATACTGAAATGATTTAAAATTTGATAATGAGTTAGTAGAAGGAAGCAAAAAGTGTGTGTGTGTGTGTGTGTGTGTGTGTGTGTGTGTGTGTGTGTGAGAGAGAGAGAGAGAGAGAGAGAGAGAGAGAGAGAGAGAGAGAGAGAGAGAGAGAGAGAGAGAGAGAGAGAGAGAGAGACGCGAACAGATAAGTAAACAAACTGAATGATAGACACACACACACACACACACACACACACACACACACACACACACACACACACACACACACACACACACACTTTCATCATCGAGTATCTCATCCGTGGAGGGAAGGAGGGAGAGAGGAAGGGAGGGAAGAAAGAAGAGAATGAGAATGGGAGGGAGAGGGAGGGAGCGGAAGGGAAGGGGAGAAGGGGGAGGAGGGGGGAGGTCACGCTGGCTGACCTCACAGAATACCTCCAACCGGTTACTCCCCTCCCCCCTTCCTTTCTTCCTTGCCTTCTTTCCTCCCTCCCTCCCTCCTCTCTATTCTCTCCTTCTTTTCTCCCTCCCTAAATTTCCGTTGTATCTTTCCTTGTTTACTTCCATTCATCCTTCCTTCCCTCCTTCCTTCCTTCCTTCTTTCTTTCCTTCTCTCTCATGCTTCCCTTCTTCCTTCCTCCTTCCGATACTTAATTTTTCCTCATTGTCTTTCTTTCTAAATTTACTTCTTCCTTCCTATTTCTAGTCCACCTTCCTTCTCTCCTTTCATTCTCCATTTCTTTATTTCTTCCTTTACTTTTTCCCTTTTTGACATTTTGAATCATTTTTTACCTTCACTACTTTTTTCCATCCTTCCTTCCATAATATCTTTGGTTTGTTATTTCTAATTTAAAGTTTATTTATTTTTCTAATATTATAACTATCAATCAATCTGTGTCTATTCAATCTATCCATCTACCTACCTACCTACCTACATTTCTAACAATCCACCTGTACATTTACCTATATCAGTCAGCACTCGACAGTCTTCCAAACACCTATCCTTTATTCTTCGACAACACTCAGCTTTCCCCTTCTTAAACAATAAACATCCTCGGTCTTTCCTTAACTGAAAATCTGAAAATCTCATACCTCCTCTCTTGCTAAATCATCTTTCTCGGGGTTAGGCGTTATCTGTATCGTCTCCGCTAGTTTTTTTTCCCCTTCGCAAAGGCTATTCATATGCAAAGGATTTGTCCGCCTTCGTATGGAGTATGCATCTCATGCGTTGAGGGGCTCCACACACACAGCCCTTTTGGATGTGGTGGAGTCAAAGGCTCTTCGTCTCATCAACTCTCTTCCACTTACTGACAGTGTTCTACCTCTTAATCTCCGCCAGTGTTGCCTCTCTATCTTTCTTCTGCCGACATTTACAAGCTGACAGCCCTAATGAGCTTGCTATTTGTAAGCCTGCCCCCCTCCCAAGGCCCCGCAGCACACGAATTTTTACTTCCTCTCAGAGTTCCTCGCAAGAGTTAACCAGGACCTTCATTCTTTCATCCCTTTCTCTGGGTAACTTATGAACAGCATTCCTTCGTCTATATCTCCTCCTACCTACGACTTGAACTCTTGCAAGAGGAGCGTATAAGGGCGTCCCTCCAACCGAAAGTGACCCCTCTTCTGAAATCTCATTCTTCACTCATTTACTGGGGCAGCGATCAGCGTTTTTTTGTTTTGTTTTTGTTTGTCGTGCCCTTTAAATCTGTCCACTGAGGAATGATACAAAGACAATAAAAAACATCCCAAATCTCAAAATTAATCTCAAAATATTCCATAACTTTGGAAATCTATTTACCCATTAATACTGAACCTCTGTCACTTTGTCTATCTATCCGGAAGCTTATCTATCAATCTTGGGCCCTTCATGTCCCCTTGTCTATTAATGCGGCTGTTTATCTATCTATCTCCATGTGTCTTCACGGGCGGCCGGGTCCAATGTTAATCTACTATCCCGGGGCCCATTAATCTTTGTTCCCTTCATATCGATTCCGGAGAAGGCTTAATCCGCCCACCTGTTCTGTCTGCCCACCTGTCCATCTCTGTCTGTGTCCCTACCTGTCTGTCTGTGTGCCTACCTGTCTGTCTGTCTGCCCACCTGTCTATCTCTCTCTGTCTGTCTCCCTACCTGTCTGTCTGTCTCCCCACCTGTCTCTCTTTGTCTGTCTCCCTACCTGTCTGTCTATCGGCCTACCCGTCTACTTCTGTCTGTTTAGTACTCTATTTATCAGTATCTGCCTCTCTATCTGTCTGTCTACGTTTTGTCGATCTGTCTGTGTATCTATCTCTCTCTCTCTCTCTCTCTCTCTCTCTCTCTCTCTCTCTCTCCAATTTTATTTTGCAATCTTTCCCTTCACTATTTTTTCACTTCATTTCAAGCTCCTCCTCCTCCTCCTCCTCCTCCTCCTCCACCTCCACCTCCTCCTCATCCTCCTCCTCCTCCCTCACAAACCCCAAGCAACTTTATCACTCTTCGCGCTTTCCTCTCTCTCTCCATCTCTTTCACTCCCTTCCTCCTCCTCTCTCCCTCCCTCTCCCTTCCTCCTCCTCTCTCCCTCCCTCTCCCTTCCTCTTCCTCTCTCTCTCCCTCATCTATCTTCTTGTACAATATTCATTCATTCAGGGAGAGGCTGAGGTTCACACAAAGACTATTTTAATATAATCTCTTAAAAACTCTCTCTCTCTCTCTCTCTCTCTCTCTCTGGTGATGGAAACTGTAACGGGCTTTGTTGTTTTTTTCTTTCTTTCTTTCCATCGTTTGTGGAATATATCGTTTCTTTCTTTTTTATTTTTTTTTTCCTCTTTTCTCTTTTTTCTTCCCTTCAGCTACTGTTTCTTTGTTTCTCTTTCCTTCCGATTTCAATTCTTTGCCGGTTATTTGCTCTCTCTCTCTCTCTCTCTCTCTCTCTCGTTAATTACCAGGTGTGATCGGGATGGCGTCTCGAATCAAAGGATTAATTCACCTTTAATTAACTTATCTTACCTGGACACACACACACACACACACACACACGCACACAAACACACATAGACAAAAAAAATCGTGCAGTGCAGTGGTTGGCATGTTCGACTAACGACAGAGAGGTCCCGGGTTCGATTCCCAAGCGAAGTGAAGACGCATGACCAGCCACCTTACACCTGTGCCCTCCCCCACTCGTCCACCCAGCTGTGAATGAATGCCGGGGGGAGGGGGGGGAGGGTGACTCGCTCCCATGAGGATATAAATAGATTAATTACACACACACACACACACACACACCACACACACACACACACACACACACCACACACACACACACACACACACACACACACACACACACACACACACACACACACGGATGCCTCATTAGTCAGGCCATTACCTGTATATTGGTCTTAATTGCTTCGTGAGTGCATTAGATTCCACGTGTTGATGAGGGTAAACATGCCCCCACGATCTCTCTCTCTCTCTCTCTCTCTCTCTCTCTTAAGACAGAGCGCCTCCTATGGTAGGGACATCGTAGTGACGTTACAGTGACGGATAGTGACGTTATAGTGACGGATAGTGACGTTACAGTGACGGATAGTGACGTGTGTGTGTGTGTGTGTGTGTGTGTGTGTGTGGGTGTGTGTGTGTGTGTGTGTATCGGTTTCAGTAGTAGTAGTAGTGTAGTAGTAGTAGTAGTAGTAGTAGTAGTAGTGTAGTAGTAGTAGTAGTAGTAGTAGTAGTAGTAGTAGTAGTAGTAGTAGTAGTAGTAGTAGTAGTAGTAGTAGTAGTAGTAGTAGTAGTAGTAGCAGGTAAACAAATATTAATCTAGCACAACTTCAACAAAAGAACACAGGTAAAGGCAGGTAAGGACAGGTAACTTTCCTCCCTTTACAGCCAATTCCTTTTAATGACTCCCAAGATTAAACCCCAGGCGAGAGAGAGAGAGAGAGAGAGAGAGAGAGAGAGAGAGAGAGAGAGAGAGAGAGAGAGAGAGAGAGAGAGAGAGAGAGAGAGTAACTTCCTTCATTTTCTCTAAACTTACTTTTTCTTCCACACTTTTATTTTTACGTTCTTTATATTTTGTTTCTGTACTACTTTCTAATCCTCTAAACTTCCATTATTTTTTATTACCCTTCCTCTTCTTTTTTCTACGGGTTTTTCATCTTCATCTTTTCCTTTCTCGATTTTCTCTTTTGCCTTTTCTATTTCTTTCTATTCTCTCTTTTCTCCTCTTCAAAATTACTTCTTCTTTTCTTCTATCTATCAAACATCTTCTCTCTTCTATGTCTACTTCTCTACTGCCTCTTCCTATTCACTTCTCTTTATTTTTTTATCTCCTTCTCTTCCTCCCCTCCGTCACCTTTCTTCCCTTTCTCAATATAAAATCTTTCCTCCCTTCCTCCTCCTCCTCCTCTTCCTTTTACTCTTTTCCTTTCTCTTCTTTCCTTTATTTTCCCTCTTTCAGTCTTCTCTCCTTATTTATTTCTCTTTATTCCTCCTATCCTTCATTTTATTTATTCCTTCCTTCCTTCATTTTTCTACCCTTTCTCAATACCCAATCTTTCCTCCTCCTCCTCCTCCTTCCCCTCCTCCTCCTCCTCCTCCTCCTCCTCCTCTTCAAAAATGTGTCAAGGAAGAGACGGCGATGATTAAAATTAATTATGAAACGCCGGTAAAAGTGTTTCCAAAATCAAGGAAGACTTATGCCGGAGAGAGAGAGAGAGAGAGAGAGAGAGAGAGAGAGAGAGAGAGAGAGAGAGAGAGAGAGAGAGAGAGAGAGAGAGAGAGAGAGAGAGAGAGAGAGAGAGAGAGAGAGAGAGAGAGAGAGAGAGAGAGAGAGAGAGAGAGAAGGGGACGGTATTTATAAAGTGACTCACTGCATCAAAGTGGTAAGAAATAAAGAAAAGGGAAATAAGATAAAAAATAGACAAGGAAATCAATCAAATAAAAAAGGAAAAGAAGAAAAGAAAGAAAAAGGAGAAAAAGCGGAAAATAAACGAAAAGAAATAATAGAAAATAGAAAAAAAAAAGGAAAGGAAAGAAAAAATCATCAATAAATCAAACAAAGACAAAATTGAAAGAAAGTAAGAAAGAAAATAAACAATAAAGAAAGATCCAAATATAAAAAAAATCAATATTAATGAAGAAAAGTATATAATTCATAGCCATAAATTTTAAACTCAGAAGAATAATATTTCGAAAGAGAGAGAGAGAGAGAGAGAGAGAGAGAGAGAGAGAGAGAGAGAGAGAGAGAGAGAGAGAGTTAGGCCTTGGGAGTCTCATGGCATTGGGCCAGACAAAGGGGGGGAAGAGGAGGAGGAGGAGGAGGAGGAGGAGGAGGAAGGAAGGAATAGGAGAAGAGAAAGGAGGAGGAAGAGAAGTTGCAAGGAGGTATGGGAAGACTCTCTCTCTCTCTCTCTCTCTCTCTCTCTCTCTCTCTCTCTCTCTCTCTCTCTCCTTATCTTTCAATATTTACCCTCGCTCACATTTCCTCTTTCTCATTTTTTTCTCATTTTCTTCATCTCTCATTTTCTGTTCCTCACACACACACTTTTATCCTTCCTTCTCTCATTCCCTCTTTCTTATCATCGTCTTGGTCTCAACCATTATTATTATTACTATCACTACTACTACTATTATTATAAACGTATCAGTAAAAGTAGTGGTAGTAGTAGTAGTAGTAGTAGTAGTAGTAGTAGTAGTTATAGTAGTATTAGTATTAGTAGTAAATAAACATGGCTGGAGGTATCTTTTATGCAGTAGTAGTAGTAGTAGTAGTAGTAGTAGTAGTAGTAGCAGCAGCAGAAATTGTAGTAGGATGAGGGGGGGGGGGGGAACAGACCACACGAAGGACTATTAAGCGAGTCCTTTGAAGGGAATCTGGACCGGAAGGAAGAGTTTGGGATCCTCTAAAGGGAGTCGAGGAAAGGGAGAGGAAGGAAATAAAAAGAGAAAATAAATAATAAAATGAAGGTTGACGAAAAGGGTGAATAGGACATCATCTCCCACCTATTATTATTATTATTATTATTATTATTATTATTATTATTATTATTATTATTATTATTATTGTTATTATTATTATTCCAATTTAATGCAACAACAATAGCAGCAACAACAACTTCAAAGAGGAGAGAAGACTGCCAGAGGGTGACAGTAAGATGAGATGGAGGAGGAGGAGGAGGAGGAGGAGGAGGAGGAGGAGGAGGAAGCGGAGGAGGAGGAGGAGGAGGAGGAGGAGGAAAAAAAAAAGTAGAATAAGTAGAAGAAAAGTAGAAGGAGAAAATGAAGTAAGAAGAAGAAGAAGAAGAAGAAGAAGAAGAAGAAGAAGAAGAAGAAGAAGAAGAAGAAGAGGAAGGAGAAGAAAAAGAAGAAGAAAAAGAAGAATGCGAAAAGGAGACAGAAAATGATGATCAAAAGAAACAGAGAGAGAGAGAGAGAGAGAGAGAGAGAGAGAGAGAGAGAGAGAGGGGAGGGGGGGATAACAAGGTCGGCCATGATGGTGCTCCAGAGGCCACAAAGGACCCTCGGCGGCCGCCATCTTGGTACTCCTACACACCCCACGACTGCCATTAGGAAGAGGAGGACGCCGAGGTGAAAGAAGAGGGGGAGGGAGAAGTTTCAATTTTTTCTCCACTTTCACTTGCCCCCCCCCCTCTCTCTCTCTCACTCTTAGAACTTTAGACCGTTCCAACACACATTAGGAGGAGGAGGAGGAGGAGGAGGAGGAGGAGGAGGAGGAGGAGGAGGAGGAGGAGGAGGAGGAAATAAAAGTTCCGTCTGTGGATATAAGGATTGTTTTGTTTCTAGTGTAATGAATTGACGACTTTTGTGTGGGAAAGGAGGGGAGACATCTCTCTCTCTCTCTCTCTCTCTCTCTCTCTCTCTCTCTCTCTCTCTCTCTCTCTCTCTCTCTCATCGGAGCTGGAGACGCCTTAATCTACTCCTTCCACCGCCTCAACGATTAAAACTTGGAGGAAAAATATCACACAACGCTTCATCATCATTTTAGAAAACTTTTAACTGCCAAAGGAAACAAAAATAAAAACGGACATAAAGAGACCGGGATTTTTTTCTTTCTATTTTAAAAGTCTTGTTAATTGGAAGACTTCCCTTGAATTTACCTAACGTAACCTCACCTATGCTGGCCTTACTTAACTAACTTAAGCCTCACCCAGCCTAACTTCACCTAAGCTTGCCTAACTAACTTTGTCTCGATTCACCTTCTTCTGACTTAAACCGAACTTAATCAAACCTTGCCTAGCCTAACATAACCAATCATAATCTAATAAAACCAATCCTAAACTTACCTGAGCTGACTTTTCCTAATATCAAAACTTCACCTTACCTTACCTTACCTGAGCTCACTTTTCCTAATATCCAAACTTCACCTGACCTTACCTCATCTTACCTTACCTTACCTCACCTCACTTTTCCTAATATCCAAACTTCACCTGACCTTACCTCACCTTACCTTACCTTACCTCACCTCACTTTTCCTAATATCCAAACTTCACCTGACCTTACCTCATCTTACCTTACCTCACCTCACTTTTCCTAATATCCAAACTTCACCTGACCTTACCTCACCTCACCTTACCTTACCTCACCTCACTTTTCCTAATATCCAAACTTCACCTGACCTTACCTCACCTTACCTTACCTTACCTCACCTCACTTTTCCTAATATCCAAACTTCACCTGACCTTACCTCACCTTACCTTACCTTACCTCACCTCACTTTTCCTAATATCCCAACTTCACCTTACCTTACCTCACCTTACCTTACTTCACTTTCCTCAACCTCCCAACCTCACCTTACCTTACTTAATCTTACTTCACATTTTTTACCTTACCTTATCTAACCTGTAATTCCATCTGACCTAGGTATATGTTGCATTAATATAAAGAAAAGTTGTATGCGCGTGAGATAAACAAGTAGGCAAGTTAAGAGAGGTATATAAATAGCAATGCACGTAAATATATAGAACGAGACAGACAGACAGAAGAACCAGTTATTACACATCTATCAAACGTCCAACACAACAGGAGCTTGACCATTCAGGACTAGACACAGAACACTTAAGCCCCGATCTCTCCAGGTACATAAATAGTAATGCACGCAAATATTTTGGACGAGGCAGACAACCACGACAGACAGACGGCTACCTCTTCGGATTCTTGACAGGAGCAGCGAGTAGCGGGCTTTTTTTATATAGTTTCCTTTTTTTGTGTGCCCTTGTGATGTCTCCTTTGCTGTAAAAAAAATATATATATAAAAATAAAAAAACAGAAGAACGAACATATATCCCCATGAGTTTACTCCATCATTACACATCTACCAAACGTCCAACACAACAGGAGCTTCACCGTTCAAGGCTACATGATACAGGACACTTAAGCAACGATCTCTCCATTACACCAGGGTCACAGAGGGAACTGGTTTTTTTTTTTTTTTTTTTTTTTTTTTTACATCAAGGGATACAGCTCAAGGGCAACAAAAAGGGAACCAAAAAAAAAAAAAACGCTACTCGCCACTTCCACAGAATTAAAAAGTGAAGAGTAGCCAGAAGAGAGGTCAATTTCGGGTGGAGAGGTGTCTTGAAACACTCTCCTTCTTCCTTCCATGCCTCGAAACTTAATGGGTCATATTCTTAAACATTCCGGCGCCCAAGCACACATATTTGACTTTGTGGGCCTTACCGTTTACCGCTTGCCCGTTTACCGTTTCAAGAGCGCACACAAAAAAACGTTCCAGGGGTATATTTTTTTTTTACCCCTCAAGTAGTTTTACGCTTCCTATGTACCATGAACCTAAAATATACTCATGAGAACCAGAATGAACTTTACGACCTTTGGAAATAATTGATGCAGGGGATGAAAGCGTCTGACAATAGCGAGTTGAGAAGCTATACACAAGAGAGTAGGAAGGAAGGAAGGAGGGAAGGAAGGAAGGAAAAAAAGAGGATAAACTGAACGAAAAGAGAAAAAGTAATAGAATATGAAAAGAAAACAAGAAAAGAGAAGGGGATAGAGAGAAGAAAGAAGGATAAAGGAGAGAGGAGGATAGGAGAGAGAAGGAAGGAAGGGAAGAGGAGGGAAAAATAGAGATGATAAACTAAATTGCAGGAGAAACAGAATGAATAATTGACAGGACACACACACACACACACACACACCTTAATCTCACAACTCGACACAACCTCCGAAACATCCATCACCTATTCCTTGATAAAAACATAGCTGTTCCCTGTTTCTACAATAATAAAATCTACAATCTTTAACTTGAAACCTCAACTGGAGACTTTATCTATCACCTCTTGCTAAACCACGTTCCTCGAGGTTATGGTTGGTATCATAAGACACTTTGGGTTCTCATATCAGCTATTTCTAAAGGTCAAAGAGGGGGTCTGTCGGGTTTTAATGAGTGTTTCTATAGGTTAATGGTACAGGAGAAGGTTCACACTACCACCAGGGCCAATAAACTACTCCTGGAAATGCCCACAACTCCTACGAAAGCCTTGTCAAATATGTGTTCTTGGGCGGCGAAATGTCTTATGATACGACCCACTATGCGTCCTGTACCGTCTCCAACAATGTCGTCAACCTCCCAGATGCCGACCACACAGAGGCGGCCGAGTTGGGAAGCTACACACACACACACACACACACACACACACACACACACACACACACCACAGCCATTTGGACACAGTAGTCAAGTAGGAGCAGTGAGTAGCGGGCTTTTTTTTTTTTTTTTTTTCATTATTGTTTACTTTTTTTACGCCCTTGCACTGTCTCCTCTGCTGTATAAAAAAAATAAAAAAAAGGATCATATTATTCTCGGACGTTTCGACACCTTTGTACTCGTATTTAAAAAGGCTCTCGAGGATGTTTTAATGATTCCCAAGGGTGGTTTCATGACCCTGGCGGTAGATTAGCAAGGTTTCTGCGCCATGAACGGGGTAGGCACTCACGAGAACCTGCCTTATCTTCTTCATCGCCGTCAAAAATAGTGGTGACAAGACCCCGAGTCGCTGGAGAATTCGGGTCAATGTTTTCGGTTCGTTACTTCCCCTCCTCTGATCTATCAAACGTCAAACACAACAGGAACTTCACCATTCAGGGCTAGACGATACAGAACCCCCCGGTCTCTCCATTGCTCCAGTGCCGCAGAGGGAACTGGTGTCCTTCAATGCCTCAAAACTTAGTGGGTCATATTTTTCAACATTTTGGCGATCTTTATATTCCGCCACACTCTTCCTTCCTTTGCCACCTTTTACTGCACCTTACACTGACTGCTCTTCTGGACTTACTAATCGCATGCTTCCGTTCTTCCCGCCGTCACTTTGCACACAACTGTCAACGCAATCCCATCCCTATCCTGTCCAGCTTCCTAATGCAAGAGTTAACCAGTGTTCTAGTTTTTCATCCTTTTCACTGATCAAATTTGGACGAGCCTTTCTTCGTCTGTACTCCTTCCTCCCTTTGATTTTAACGCTTCTAGAGGTGAGTAGCGAGACACGTTAACCTAAATTAATCCCATTCTGCCTCATCCTCTGTACCATTAAAAGAAGCAGCATGTTGCGAGTTATTTTTTCCCAAGTGTTGTTTTGCCCTCGTTTGTTTCCTCCTTTGTCGTAGAATATCCGATAAATCATAAAGAAAACGGACGATCACGGGGATATAAATAGACGGGGAAGATAGATAGACGACAGATAAAACATGAAATAGGTGAGAAGATACGAGAAATAAATATATGTATGAACAGGCAAATACAGGTGATACAAATACATATATAAACACATACCCTTGGCCAACATATGATAAACGAGGGAATGAACAAATAAAATAAGCAAAAACGGATAAAACAAAAGAAAAATACACACGGAATACAACACTATCAACACAACTCACAACTTTTTTTCTAATCCATTTATCCCGGGCGACGAGAAAAAAAGGAAACTAAATACTCAAAGAAAACAATAAATGAACTCACCTTGAATTCTGAAGCTGAAGTTACGTTGAGAGAGCGATGAGGGGAGGCAGCGAGAGCGAGCGAGCGAGTGGGCGAGAAAGAGCGAGCGAGTGGGCGAGAAAGAGCGAGCGAGTGAGCGAGGGCAAGAGAGAGCGAGTGAGCAAGACAACAACAGTGAGCGAGAGAGAACGAGCGAGCCGGCCAACGAGAGAGTGAGCGAGAGAGAACGAGTGAGAGCGAGAGGGCCGACTGTCAATTGTTTTCAGCGGGGCACCAGTTGAGAGCACGGTGGTCTCGCTAACTCTATCGGTTTTCAATATCTTGCTCTACAGGACTCCGGCGCCGCGATAGTCTGTCCCGGGGCTGTGCTGGGCTACTCCGGGCTGCAGGGCTTGGGCTAGGTCGGGGCTGGTGACTGGGCTGGTGTAGGACTTGGGGTTGAATGAGGTGAGGCCAGGGGTTAGATATGGTTAGGTTAGGTTAGGATTGGTTAGGGTAGGTCAGATTAAGTAAGGTAGGGTAAGATAAGGTAAGGTTTGGTTAGGTTAGGTTATGTAAGGTAAAGTCAGGTAAGGTAAGGTAAGGTAAGGTAAGGTAAGATAAGGTAAGGTAAGGTAAGATAAGGTAAGGTAAGATAAGGTAAGGTTTGGTTAGGTTAGGTTAGGTAAGGTAAGATAAGGTAAGGTTTGGTTAGGTAAGGTTCTTGAGTTTGTTTCTTCTTTGATTTTTATTTTGTTATTACATATATTAGTTATTTTTTTATTTCTTCTTCTTCTTCTTCTTCTTCTAGCTGGATTTGGTTGTTAAAAATTCTTTCCTCTCCGATTTATTTTATTAGCAGTCTTATATCTTCTTCTCCTTCTTCTTCTTCTTCTTCTTCTTTTAGCTAGTTAGGTTCACAAATTTTCTTTCTTCTCTGATTTGTACTACTAACAAAATTTTCTTCTTTTCCTTCTTTTCTTGTTATTTTTACTGTTTTTCTTCTTAGTGTCTGCTTACTGATACGCGTTCATTTATCTCATTATTATTTATTTTTTTACTGCGTTTCGTTGGTGAGATTTTCAATTTTATCTGTGTTCGAGAAGTTTTTATCAATATTTTCGTTTTTCCTCTTTCATCACTTCTCCTGCTCTTTGATCCCTTCTTTTCCTTCTTTACCGACTCTCACGTCTATTCCTTTTTCCGTAGTTTGATTTGTTTCTTGTTTCGTTTCGTGAATAGGCAGTTTCAGGTTTTGAGTTCCTTTCTGACTCGTTTCTGATTTTCTTCCTTGTTATATTATTTCATCTATATATTTTAGTTTCGTCTCTTCTCTTTTCTACTCGCTGCCTCTGTATTGTTTTCTTATTCTTTCCCTCTATTTTATATTTATCTTCCTTTATTATCTTTTACTCTCTCTACCCTCTATATTTCTCTCTTTTCATTAATTCTTTAGTTTTTATTTACCTCTCATGTTTTCTATTAAATCTTCCAATCTTCTTTTTCTCTCTATTCACTTTTATTAACTTTTATTGCATTTTCTCTTTCTAGTCTTCTTTATCTATCTATATTTCCTAGTGTCTCTTTCGTCAGCGCATTCTTTCTTTCTGTTTTCTATTCTTCTTTTTCTACTTTTTCTTTAATTCTATTCAAAATTTTATCCTTCTCTCCTTTGCATTTACATTTTCATTCTCTTCTCTCTCTTATTCTGTCGTTCTCTTTCCTTTCTCCTTCTCTCTCTCTCTCGCTTGACTGGGTTCGGCTTCTTAAATTTGCAGTCGCTCAGAAGTCTCCACGCGGCTCTGTTTCCTTAGCCCAGACTCAGATGTTCCTTTATTTTCCCTTTTACGGTAATCTTATGCGTCACGTTCTTGCTCTTAACTATCCTTTTCGCTTTCCTTCACTTTTTCTCTTTTTCGCTGTTTGGCTTTTCTTTTCCTTTTCGTTTTTCTCTCTCTTCTATGTTACTCTCTCTACCTTTATCTATTCTTTTTATCTCCTGTTTTTACGGTAATCTTATGCGTCACGTTCTCGCTCCTAACTTTCCTTTCCGATTTCCTTCACTTTTTCTCTTTTTCGCTTTTCTCTCTTTTCCGTTTTACTCTCTGTTCCTTTGTCTGTTCTTTTTATTTCCTCTTTTTATTGTTGTTTTAAGCGCTGTTTCTCTGTTTGGCTTTTCTTTTTTTCTTTACTTTTTCTCTTTTTCGTTTTTCTCTTCTATTTTACTCTCTCTACCTTTGTCTGTTCTTTTTATCTCCTCTTTTTACTGTTGTTTTAAGCGCCGTTTCTCTGTTTAACTTTTCTTTCTCGTTTCCTTCACTTCTTTTCCTCTCTCTCTCTCTCTTTTACTGCATTGTCAAGTCATGCAGTAATACTTCGTCCGTTTCTCTCTCTCCTCTGTTTTGTTCTCTGTTCCTTCAGCTATTCCTTTTATCTCCTATTTTTATTGTTATTTAACGCACAAGTTTCTCTTTTTACTTTTCTCCCCGCTTTCCTTCACTTTTTCCTTCTATCTTTTCCGTTTCTCTCTCTCTTTTCCTTTACTCTTCCTTTAACAATGTCTTTTATCTCCTCTCTTTACTGTTATTTTATTCGTTGCGTTTCTCCTTTCGTGTTTTCTTTCCGATTTCCTTGATTTTTTTCTTTCTCTCTTTTGCTGTACTGTTAAATCATGCGTAATATTTCGTCCGTTTCTCTCCCTCTCTTCTGTTTTACTCAATATTTCTTCAACTATTCCTTTTATTTCCCCTTTTTACTGTTATTCTACGTCGCGTTTCTCCTCTCAACTTTTCTCCACGATTTTCTTCAATTTTTCCTCTTTTTTTTTTTACCGAGCCGTCAAATCATGGGGTAATATTTCAGACGTTTCTTTCTCTCTTCTCTTTTCTATTCCACTTTTATTAGTTTTCTTCTATCACTACTTACTCTGCGTTTTCGATTTTTTGTTGTTTTCCGAAGTCTGTAAATTGCTTCCACTCTCTATTTCTCCGTTTCTCTCAGTTTTTCTTTTGTTTTATTTCGTTCGTCGTTAGTCTTATGTTTTTTTCACTGTTTTTGGTCAGTGTTCTTCCTACACTGTCACTGTTTATCGTTCACTGTTCTTAAACTCACTACGTTCACTCTCTTTCGTTCACTGCTTATCGTTCACTGTTCTTAGACTCAGTACGTCCGCTCTCTTTCGTTCACTGCTTAACGTTCACTGTTCTCGGACTAATACTTTTTTTTTATCAATGTTGTTCTTATTCCGTCACTGTTTGCCGTTCACTGTTCTCTTTACTCAACTCTTTCGTTCATTAATTTTATCCTTACTATCACTATTCTACGTTCACTGTTCTTTCGTTCACTGTATTTTCGCCTCGGGTTGTTCTTCTTCTTCGCCTGTTTCTTAGTCTTTGTCACGCGGGAACCCACCACCTCCTCCACCCACGTCCTGTTGGGAGGGAAAGGGATAGAATTAGATGGGTGACGAACAAGAAAATTAAAATCAACAACCTTCACAACAACGATGGAAGAAGAAGAAGAAGAAGAAGAAGGGAGAAGAAGAAGAAGAAGAAGAAGAAAAAGAAGAAAAAGAAGAAGAAGAAGAAAAAGAAGTAAAAGAAGAAGAAGAAGAAGAAGGGAGAAGAAGAAGAAGAAAAAGAAGTAAAAGAAGAAGAAGAAGAAGAAAATGAACAAAAATAACAATAACAACAAAAGCCGAGGTAAGAAAGAAGGAAAGAGAGAAAGAAATAAGGAAAGAAAGAAAGAAGGAAAGAAAAAAGAAAGAAGGAAAGAAAGGAAAGAAAAAAAGAAAGAAGGAAAGAAAGGAAAGAAAGAAAGGAAAGAAAGAAAGGAAAGAAAAAAAGAAAGAAGGAAAGAAGGAAGGAAAGATATGAGAAATAAATAAACAAGCAAAGAATAAAAACAAGACAAAGGACGAAAAAAAAAAGACAAAAATGCAAGTAGGAAAAAGCAATTGAAAAAAAAACAAAGTAAGAGAACGAAAAAGAGGAAGGAAAGAAACGTGAAGGAATATAAAACAAAACAACAAAATGAAAAGGAAGAACGAAATGAAAAGCAAGAAAGAGAGGAGGTAAGAAAAAACAACAACGAAGAGGAAGAACAAAATGGAAAGGAAGAAACAGAGAAAGGAAAGAGAGAAGGCAAAAAAGAATTAAGAGGAAGAACAAAATTAAAAAGAGGAACGAAATTAAAAGAAAGAGAAAATATAAGAAAAAAATATAGGGAGAACAAAATGAGAAGGAAGACAAAAGGAAGGTGGAGAAAAACAAAAACAAAAATAAATGTAATATAAGACAAAATAAAGAGGAGGAAAAGAAAGCAAATAACAGAGAAAAAGAGAAAAGGAGGAAAGTGCCACACTCCACCACATCACCTGCGAGATTATACCTAAAAATACCACCTAATCACCCAGGTAAAGTATGCCCCTCCCGCCCCTTCCCACACCGGTGATGGCTGTACACCTGACACACTAATGAGCCGCCAGGTAGGTCACGGCCACAGAGGAGAGGTCTTGAGCACACAGGTGAGATACGTAGAAGCAATAATGTTACCTGCCCTGACCTTACCTGGCCTCCCCTGGCACACACACACACACACACACACACACACACACACACACACACACACTTCACCTTGATTTTCTTTCATTTACAAATCGGAAAATATAGAAAAGAGAAAAGAAAGGAAGAAAAGAAGAAAGGAAAGGGAGGAAAGAGGGAAGGAAGGAAGGAAGGAAGGAGGAGGAAGGAAGAAAGACGGGAATTAACGAAGGAAGGACGGAAGAAAGATATAGGAAGGAAAGAATGAAGGAGGGAAGGAAGGAAGGAACAAAGGAAATGAAGGGAGGAAGGAGATAAGGACAGAAGGAAGGAAGAAAAGCAGTCACGAAGGAGAGAAGGAAGGAAGACACGAAGGAAGACGAAATCTGCAGGAAGAATAGCAGACAATGAGAAAAGAAAGCATCTGAAAAACTGGCAAAGGAAGGGAGATAGAAACTTAGGAAATCTGAAGGAAGGAAGTCAGGCACGAGGAAGGAAACTTAGGGTTGTATTACTAAACATTTTGTCGCTTAAGTTCACCTATTTGACAAGGCTTTCCTGGGACTTTTGGGCATTTCCAGGAGTAGTTTTTGACCTGATGGTAGTTTGTCTCTTCTTCTGTACCATGAACCAAAAGAAACACTCATTAGAACTCAACTGCCTCCCTCTTTGACCTTTAGAAATAGTTGCTGTTAGAAGCGAAATGTCTTAGAAAACCTTAGAAAAGAAACCTGAATCTTTGGCCAATTAAAATATGCACCTGGCGACCACCTCCCCAATAACAGGTAGGAGAGGCGCTTGTTGCTCCCCCGCCCACCTGGCCTAATTACAGAGTTCATATTTTGCACTAATGAAGGTAATACGTTCCGTTAACTACCTGAACGGGCGCGGGTAATTACGAGGAAGATTAGGTCAGGTAGGGAATGTAATGCTGGCGGGAGTGGAATGATTGTAATGGTGGTGGTGGTGGTGGTGGTTGTAGTAGTAGTACAGAAGAACGTAGGAGTCTGCAAGAGGCCGGTAGACCTGTACAAGGCAGCTCCTTTGACCCTAAGCTCCCGTGTATCTAACCCCACCTAATATCGCTGTCCATGAATTTATCTAATGTATTTTTGAATGTGACAATTGTATTGGCACTCACCACATGACTGCTAAGCCTATTCCACTCATCCACCATTCTGTTAGTAAACCGACTTTTGCCTGTGTCCCTGTTGAATCTGAATTTATCCATTTTAAGCACATTACTTCGTGTCCTATCCGGTTCTCTTACCAACAAAACCTTACGAATATCCCCCTTATTAAAGCCCTTCATCCATTTATAAACCTCCATCATGTCTCCACGCACCCTTAAACTTGCATTCTCGTTTAACTGTTTGAGTCTTTCCTCGTATGGCAAGTTTCTCAACCCCTGAATCATCTTAGTCATCCTCCTCTGCACCGATTCTAACATTTTGATATCCATTCTAGAGTAAGGTGACCAGAACTGAACCGCTTAATCAAGATGAGGTCTAATGCTAAATATAGTTTGAGGAAGACTTCGGCGCTTCTGTTGCTTACGCTCCTTGAAATAAATCCCAGTACCCTATTTGCTCGATTTCTAGCTTGAATGCATTGTGCCCTTGGACGGAAAGCAGAGCTCACTAAGACCCCTAAATCCCTCTCGCACCAAAACCTGCTTATGGGAGTGTCATTTAAGCAATAGTTATGTGAGGGGTTGTTCCTACCTACACTCAGAATACTGCACTTCCCTACATTGAACTCCATTTGCCATTTATCCGCCCAGTCATAAAATCTGTTTAGTTCATCCTGGAGAATACTAGCGTCCTGATCCAACTCAATTACTCTACCGATCTTGGTATCGATTGGGGCAGAAGGAACCTTGTGTCCTTCAATGCCTCAAAAACTCAATTTCTCCACCTATCAACTCGACACAATCTTCCAAACACCTATCGCCTATTCTTCGACAACACTCAGCTGCCATCTTCTTCAACACTAAACATCCTCGGTCTATCCTTAACTCAAAATCTCAACTGGAAACTTCATATCTCCTCTCTTGCTAAATCAGCTTCCTCGAGGTTGGGCGTTCTGTATCGTCTCCGCCAGTTCTTCTCCCCCGCGCAATTGCTATCCATATACAGGGGCCTTGTCCGCCCTCGTATGGAATATGCATCTCAGGTGTGGGGGGGCTCCACCCACACAGCTCTTCTGGACAGAGTGGAGGCTAAGGCTCTTCGTCTCATCAGCTCTCCTCCTCCTACTGATAGTCTTCTACCTCTTAAATTCCGCCGCGATGTTGCCTCTCTATCTTCTATTGATATTTCCACGCTGACTGCTCTTCTGAACTTGCTAACTGCATGCCTCCCCCACTCCCGCGGCCCCGCTGCACACGACTTTCTACTCATGCTCATCCTTATACTGTCCAAACCCCTTATGCAAGAGTTAACCAGCATCTTCACTCTTTCATCCCTCACTCTGGTAAACTCTGGAACAATCTTCCTTCATCTGTATTTCCTCCTGCCTACGACTTGAACTCTTTCAAGAGGAGGGTATCAGAACACCTCTCCTCCCGAGTTTGACCTTGCTTTTGACCGCCTCTTCTGATTCTTTTATGGGAGCAGCGATTAGTGGGCTTTTTTTATTATTGTTTTTTTTGTGTGTGCCCTTGAGCTGCCTCCTTTGCTGTAAAAAAAAAAAATCATCTGCAAACTTACTGACATCACTACTAATTCCTGTATCTAAGTAATTGATATAAATAATAAACAAAAGTGGACCTAATACCGAGCCTTGTGGGACCCCACTCGTAACACATCCCCAGTCAGATCGTCTACCATTGATTTGCACTCTTTGCTTCCTATTGCTAAGCCACGCCTTGACCCAGTTCAAAACTTTACCCTCTACTCCGCGAGCCTGTAATTTAAGCAACAGTCGTTGGTGAGGAACTTTGTCAAACTGGAACCCGAGCCAACTGAGGAATTTCCAGACATCGAAACGGAACCCGAGCAAGCTGAGGAAGTTCTAGACATCGAAATGAGTTACGATGATGAGCTTGTTCCATCTTGGGAAGCCACCCCTCCCCTTCCCCATCCTTCCCCCCCGACGTAACTCCCCTATCGTCGGCTTCCCCATCCTTTCCCCCCGACGTAACTCCCATATCGTCGGCCTCCCCATCCTCACCCTTCCCTTCCCCATCCTTCCCCCCGACGTAACTCCCCTATCGTCGGCCTCCCCATCCTCACCCTTCCCTTCCCCATCCTTTCCCCCCGACGTAACTCCCCTATCGTCGGCCTCCCCATCCTCACCCTTCCCCTCACATTGGCTTACCCATCCCCAGCGTTTCCATTCCTCAACCTGGCAGATTCTCCTTCCAACTAGCGGCGGTTCTTCACTCCAACGGCTGTCCGGGCAAGGTTTCTCACAAAAGCCTGCGACAGACCCTAAACCCGTACCTTGGGTTCGCCGACTCGACTTGCATTTCTTACATTTCTTACACTTCTTAAAACCTTTCTATCTATGAGTAAATTTGCCCCGAAGGAAATATTTGAATCACAGAGTTAGTAGTAGTAGTAGTAATAACAGTAGTAGTAGTAGTAGTAACGGTGGTGTAGTAGCAGTAGTAGTAGTAGTAGCAGTTTAAGTAGCAACAATAAAAAATAAAAAAAATAATTCTCTCTCTCTCTCTCTCTCTCTCTCTCTCTCTCTCTCTCTCTCTCTGTGTGTGTGTGTGTGTGTGTGTGTGTGTGTGTGTGACCCACCGCAGACAATATCCAACCACTGCCTGAGACTAGCCGTAAGATAAGATTCCCCACATGCTGCCCAGGCCTGCAATCAACCCTAACTTAAGCGACTCTGGTCAAGGGGAGCACCGGGGAGCAGCATGGGCCAAGCAGGAGACACATATCAAGGCAGCCACAATAAATCAAATTCGCCCGCGTCACTAACACCGGAGCCGACCACCAAGCCCCGCGGGAAATCCTACCAGAGCTACAGACAACACATAAATATTAAGGATGAATAAATACAAATGCAGATGTCATGTCAGCCACAATTATATCCCTTGGCACATCATACCTCCCTCTTCCCCTCCCCCCCTGCCCCCCCCTCCCCCCCACCCACCTCTGCCCACCACAACAGGAGTCAGGTGCAAGACTAGGCCACATATATTGGTTTCCTGAGCCCTGATTACTGTGAGAGCGAGAGAGAGAGAGAGTGAGAGAGAGAGAGAGAGAGAGAGAGAGAGAGAGAGAGAGAGAGAGAGAGAGAGAGATAATAATAATAATAATAATAATAATATTAAGAAGAAGAAGAAAAAGAAGAAGACAGTAATAATAACAACAATAATAATAAAACGATAAAAGTAATTTTCTGTAACTATGCCCTCAAACGTGTGTGTGTGTGTGTGTGTGTGTGTGTGTGTGTGTGTGTGTGTGTGTGTGAACAGATAGAAAGATAGATAGATAGATAGATAGATATACACACGCATACACATTAAACAAAGTATGAATATATGTATATATATGTAACAACAACAACAACAACAACAGCAACAACAACAATAAATGGTTTACTCATTGCTTGGCAGTCTTTAGGCGGTGTGTAGGCATGCATGTATGTATGTATGTATGTATGTATGTATGTGTGCATGTGTGGCTGTGTGTATATGCATGTGTATGTACTAGACAGGAAGAAGACACGAGGAAGCAGGAAGCGAGGGAAATAAACATGGCGTCACAAAGAGAAGACGAGGAGGAGGAGGAGGAGGAGGAGGATAAGAAAACAGAATAAAGATAAAACTCTGGCGAAACAAAGGAAGAGGGAAAGATGGAGAAGATAAAAACGAAAGGAAGGAGATAAGGGAAGGAGTGATAACGGAGAGGAAATGAGAAAGAGGAGTGAAGGAGAGGGAGAATAAAAGGAGAATAAACGAAAAGGCGAAAAGAGAAGGTTGAATCAGAGTATCATATTTGGAAACAGGACGAAGGGGGAAAAGAAGAACTGTAATAAAGATGGAGGAGGAGGAGGAGGAGGAGGAGGAAGAGGAGGAAGAAAGGGAAAGGAAGACTAACAAGGAATGAGAAACGATGGATAATCAAATATCGGCAGAGAGAGAGAGAGAGAGAGAGAGAGAGAGAGAGAGAGAGAGAGAGAGAGAGAGAGAGAGAGAGAGAGAGAGAGAGAGAGAGAGAGAGAGAGAGAGAAAGTTAAGAGACACTCATTCACTATATTGGGAAAATTTTGTCATGTTTTTCCTCATGAATACAACGGAGAGGAGGAGGAGGAGGAGGAGGAGGAGGAGGAGGAGGAGGAGGAGGAGGATTAAACAAGACCAGAGAGGAAGAAAGTTAATGTTAAATATTTAAGAAGAATATTTAAACTCACGCGTGAATGAAGAAGAAGAAAAACAAGAAAAACAAGAAAAACAAGAACAAGAACAAGAACAAGAACAAGAACAAGAGGAAGAACAAGAACAAGAACAAGAAGAACAAGAACAAGAACAAGAAGAAGAAGAAGAAAAAGAAGAGGAAGAAGAAGACGAAGAAGAAATAAAGAAGAAAAGAAAATGAAGAGAAGACGAAGAAGAAAAGTAAAAGAAAAAGAAGAAGACGAAAAAGAAAAAGAAGAAGAAGAAGAAAATAAAATAAAGAGAAGAAGAAGAAGAAGAAGAAGAAGAAGAAGAAGAAGAAGAAGAAGAAGAAGAAGAAGAAGAAATAAAGAGAGGAAGAAGAAGAAGAAGAAAAAGAAGAAGAAGAAAAAGAAGAAGAAAAAGAAAAAAAAGAAGAAGGAAAAGAAGAAGGAGGAGAAGAAGAAGGGAAAAAATGAAGAAGGAGGACACTGCCATAAGTTTAGAGCATATGAAGACAGAAGGAACAATGGAGAGGGAAATGAAGAAAAAAATAGGAGGAGGAGGAAGATGAAGAAGCGAGGGAAGAAGAGTAGGAGGAAGAGAACTAAGAAAAGGGAAAGAACAGAGGAAGTAAAGACAAGATATAGAAGAACCATAAAGAACAATAACAGGGGAACACTAAATAATGGGAGGAGGAGGAGGAGGAAGCGAGGGATGAAGAAAAGGAGTAAGAGAAGAAAGAAAAGGAGCAGAAGAACAAAAGGAAAACAACAAAGGAAGAAAAGACGAGAAGTAACAGACACATAAGGAACAATAATTTAAGGAAAGGCAAAAAATAAGAGGAGGAGGAGGATGCGAGGGATGAAGAAAAGGAGTAAGAGAAGAAAAAAAGGAGTAGAAAACAAAGAAAAGGAAAACAACAAAGGAAATAAAAGACGAGAAGTAACAGACACATAAAGAACAATAACTTAAGGAAAGGCAAAAAATACGAGGAGGAGGAAGAAGAAGCGAGGGATGAAGAAAAGGAGGAAGAGAACAGAAAGGGAGAGAACAAAGACAAGATGCAAAATAACCATAAAGAACAATAACATGAGGGAACACACACACAAACAAACTAACTAATCAACCAACCAACTCATCAACTTTCATCAGTAAACTAACTAAACAAGTAAGTAATTTGACCTTGACCTTAACTGACCAAGTCCTCCCCGCCATCGTGTATGAGGCAGCGGCGGGGCTCGAACCTTTGTATAGAGGGAGAACCTAAAAATGTATATGTATGTCCGGCTGTGTGTATACTGAATGCATGTGTATGTACTAGACAGGAAGAAGAGACGAGGAGGCAGGAAGCGAGGGAAATAAAGATGGCGGTATAAAGAGAAGACGAGGAGGAGGAGGAGGAGGAGGAGGAGGAGGAGATAAGAAAATATAATATAATCCCAAGCTGTAGTAAGTAAGAATTTGCTAAGATGAACTCTTGTAACAAATATTCCGGTACCGGTTCCCAGTTCTCGAGTCAAGGCAGGATGGTACAATAAAAATAAACTGTCGGAATTATTCAAGGCAGGAAATTATAAAACCACAACTGTCCGTATTCAATAGTTCAGGAACTTTAGCAAAAAATAAAAAATAATGAATACTCCCCGTTCTGATTGGGGGGTTAATATATTGGAGCGGTGGTTCTCAGCCTTTTTGTCCCGTTCTGATTGGGGGGTTAATATATTGGAGCGGTGGTTCTCAGCCTTTTTGTCCCATTCTGATTGGGGGATTGATATATTGGAGCGGTGGTTCTCAGCCTTTTTGTCCCATTCTGATTGGGGGATTGATATATTGGAGCGGTGGTTCTCAGCCTTTTTGTCCCATTCTGATTGGGGGGTTAATATATTGGAGCGGTGGTTCTCAGCCTTTTTGTCCCGTTCTGATTGGGGGATTGATATATTGGAGCGGTGGTTCTCAGCCTTTTTGTCCCGTTCTGATTGGGGGATTAATATATTGGAGCGGTGGTTCTCAGCCTTTTTGTCCCGTTCTGATTGGGGGATTAATATATTGGAGCGGTGGTTCTCAGCCTTTTTGTCCCGTTCTGATTGGGGGATTGATATATTGGAGCGGTGGTTCTCAACCCTTTTTGTCCCGTTCTGATTGGGGGATTGATATATTGGAGCGGTGGTTCTCAACCTTTTGTCCGTTCTGATTGGGGATTGATATATTGGAGCGGTGGTTCTCAGCCTTTTTGTCCCGTTCTGATTGGGGGATTGATATATTGGAGCGGTGGTTCTCAACCCTTTTTGTCCCGTTCTGATTGGGGGATTAATATATTGGAGCGGTGGTTCTCAGCCTTTTTGTCCCGTTCTGATTGGGGGATTAATATATTGGAGCGGTGGTTCTCAACCCTTTTTGTCCCGTTCTGATTGGGGGATTAATATATTGGAGCGGTGGTTCTCAGCCTTTTGTCCCGTTCTGATTGGGGATTAATATATTGGAGCGGTGGTTCTCAACCCTTTTTGTACCGTTCTGATTGGGGGATTAATATATTGGAGCGGTGGTTCTCAGCCCTTTTTGTCCCGTTCTGATTGGGGGATTAATATATTGGAGCGGTGGTTCTCAGCCCTTTTTGTCCCGTTCTGATTGGGGGGTTAATATATTGGAGCGGTGGTTCTCAGCCTTTTTGTACCGTTCTGATTGGGGGGTTAATATATTGGAGCGGTGGTTCTCAGCCCTTTTTGTCCCGTTCTGATTGGGGGGTTGATATATTGGAGCGGTGGTTCTCAGCCTTTTGTCCCGTTCTGATTGGGGGGTTAATATATTGGAGCGGTGGTTCTCAGCCCTTTTTGTCCCGTTCTGATTGGGGGGTTAATATATTGGAGCGGTGGTTCTCAGCCCTTTTTGTCCCGTTCTGATTGGGGGATTAATATATTGGAGCGGTGGTTCTCAACCTTTTTGTACCGTTCTGATTGGGGGGTTGATATATTGGAGCGGTGGTTCTCAGCCTTTTTGTCCCGTTCTGATTGGGGGGTTGATATATTGGAGCGGTGGTTCTCAGCCTTTTGTCCCGTTCTGATTGGGGGTTTATATATTGGAGCGGTGGTTCTCAGCCCTTTTTGTCCCGTTCTGATTGGGGGGTTAATATATTGGAGCGGTGGTTCTCAGCCCTTTTTGTCCCGTTCTGATTGGGGGGTTGATATATTGGAGCGGTGGTTCTCAGCCCTTTTTGTCCCGTTCTGATTGGGGGGTTAATATATTGGAGCGGTGGTTCTCAGCCCTTTTTGTACCGTTCTGATTGGGGGGTTGATATATTGGAGCGGTGGTTCTCAGCCTTTTTGTCCCGTTCTGATTGGGGGTTAATATATTGGAGCGGTGGTTCTCAGCCTTTTTGTCCCGTTCTGATTGGGGGGTTGATATATTGGAGCGGTGGTTCTCAGCCTTTTTGTCCCGTTCTGATTGGGGGGTTAATATATTGGAGCGGTGGTTCTCAGCCCTTTTTGTCCCGTTCTGATTGGGGGGTTGCTATTTTGGAGCGGTGGTTCTCAGCCCTTTTTGTACCGTTCTGATTGGGGGGTTGATATATTGGAGCGGTGGTTCTCAACCCTTTTTGTACCGTTCTGATTGGGGGGTTAATATATTGGAGCGGTGGTTCTCAGCCTTTTGTCCTGTTCTGATTGGGGGTTGATATATTGGAGCGGTGGTTCTCAACCCTTTTTGTCCCGTTCTGATTGGGGGATTGATATATTGGAGCGGTGGTTCTCAGCCTATTTGTCCAGTTATGATTTGGGGGTTAATATATTGGAGCGGTGGTTATCAGCCCTTTTTGACCCGTTCTGTTTGGGGGGTTAATATATTGGAGCGGTGGTTCTCAGCCTTTTTGTCCCGTTCTGATTGGGGGGTTAATATATTGGAGCGGTGGTTCTCAGCCTTTTTGTCCCGTTCTGATTGGGGGATTGATATATTGGAGCGGTGGTTCTCAGCCCTTTTTGTCCCGTTCTGATTGGGGGGTTAATATATTGGAGCGGTGGTTCTCAGCCCTTTTTGTCCCGTTCTGATTGGGGGATTGATATATTGGAGCGGTGGTTCTCAACCCTTTTTGTACCGTTCTGATTGGGGGGTTAATATATTGGAGCGGTGGTTCTCAACCCTTTTTGTCCCGTTCTGATTGGGGGATTGATATATTGGAGCGGTGGTTCTCAACCCTTTTTGTCCCGTTCTGATTGGGGGGTTAATATATTGGAGCGGTGGTTCTCAGCCTTTTTGTCCCGTTCTGATTGGGGGGTTAATATATTGGAGCGGTGGTTCTCAACCCTTTTTGTCCCGTTCTGATTGGGGGGTTGATATATTGGAGCGGTGGTTCTCAGCCCTTTTTGTCCCGTTCTGATTGGGGATTGATATTGGAGCGGTGGTTCTCAGCCTTTTGTCCTGTTCTGATTGGGGGTTTAATATATTGGAGCGGTGGTTCTCAACCCTTTTTGTCCCGTTCTGATTGGGGGGTTAATATATTGGAGCGGTGGTTCTCAACCCTTTTTGTCCCGTTCTGATTGGGGGGTTAATATATTGGAGCGGTGGTTCTCAACCCTTTTTGTCCCGTTCTGATTGGGGGATTGATATATTGGAGCGGTGGTTCTCAGCCCTTTTTGTACCGTTCTGATTGGGGGATTAATATATTGGAGCGGTGGTTCTCAGCCCTTTTTGTACCGTTCTGATTGGGGGATTGATATATTGGAGCGGTGGTTCTCAACCTTTTTGTACCGTTCTGATTGGGGGATTAATATATTGGAGCGGTGGTTCTCAACCTTTTTGTACCGTTCTGATTGGGGGGTTAATATATTGGAGCGGTGGTTCTCAACCCTTTTTGTACCGTTCTGATTGGGGGATTGATATATTGGAGCGGTGGTTCTCAACCTTTTTGTACCGTTCTGATTGGGGGGTTAATATATTGGAGCGGTGGTTCTCAACCCTTTTTGTACCGTTCTGATTGGGGGATTGATATATTGGAGCGGTGGTTCTCAGCCCTTTTTGTACCGTTCTGATTGGGGGATTGATATATTGGAGCGGTGGTTCTCAACCCTTTTTGTACCGTTCTGATTGGGGGATTGATATATTGGAGCGGTGGTTCTCAGCCCTTTTTGTACCGTTCTGATTGGGGGATTGATATATTGGAGCGGTGGTTCTCAACCCTTTTTGTACCGTTCTGATTGGGGGATTGATATATTGGAGCGGTGGTTCTCAGCCTTTTTGTACCGTTCCCCATTTGCCAGAAACTCTTTCACCTGTGGACCATGTGCAGAATTAATAGATTTTTTCTGCAAAAAAGGAATACATTCATATAAAATGCCTTACACTGATATGCTGATTAAGCTGTAGGGCTATTTATATGAAAGCAGACGTTCGTTCAGCAGACTATGGACCCACTGAAATTCTTCCATGGACCCCATAAACCCTTCATTGGGAACCACTGTATTAGAGAATAAAATGAGACTGTAACTTCAGCGAGACGTCCAGATTGATCCTTGTGTCATCACCCGGCCGGCGGTGCTCCAGACAAGGCAGCGGCGGGCCACGTAACTCTTGTCTGTACACAGGGTTCGCCTTGTTCCGTGACTCTTGGGTCTTGAAACGTATCTTGACGCCAACCTGTTTGTGTTCATGCGTCGCGCTCACAAACCAGTTGGGAGCCTCCTTCATCTATGCGAACAGCGAGCGGCACCCCCACCCCCCCTCCCGCTGCGGCGTCACTAACAACGTCAAGCCCCGGTATTGTGTACATAGCTGTCCCCTTGTACGGAGCTGTCCTCACTCGAATTGCGCATGCTCAGAAGCGAATGTTTACAAACAAAGACTTGTTGGAAAACAAGCTGCACGCAGGCGTCCCCGATAACACGGCTGCAGGTTTACGGCAAACACTGGCCAAACTTAGGGATGACGCGGCCCTTCACAGTATCTCTTGTTGAATGGACATTATCCACCAAACCTTACCAGCAGCCAAAGAAGTCAAGATAGTTTTGTTTAGAAATTATCACGGTGCTATTTCCCGTGACTTTAGCTCTGAATCGCGGCACAAAGCCTATTATTGGCCCTTCATTTCCCTTCATGAGTGTTTCTCCTATGAAAGAAGAAAACAATAGGCCCTTCAGTGCTTGAAAATACTGGTGGGTCATCCATATACACGCAACCAGATCCGTGTATGTACGGGTCCGCCTTTTGTTTGTAAACAAAACGAGGACAGCTCCGTACACGGGACAGCTCCGTACACGGGACAGCTACGTAGGTTACACAACTCCGCCGCTGACACTGATCTGACGCGTCCGCAAGCCGCCGATCAAAGCCTCGTAACACACCCGTCATCTTTAAGGCCCGCCATCGCGACCACTAACTAAGATCAACTGTTCCTGCCGGCCTGGCTCAACGTGTATGGACACGTTTACAGCGACTACGGATCCGAAATGCGTACACACGGACTGTTACTTTACGCTGTTGCTGATACATACTTCGGTAGTGCAATGTATATATATATATATATATATATATATATATATATATATATATGCGTGTGTGTGTGTGTGTGTGTGTGTGTGTGCAAACCTAGTTAAATTGATACAGACAGGCAGATATAATAGATAGATGGATAGACAGGTAGATATACAGACAGAAGGGCTGGCATATATAATTTGGTTCATTATGTACGCTAATAGTTTGTGAGGTCCTCTTTAACGAGCCTGGCGTCAACACCGCAGCTCAACAAACGCAGCACCGAGCATTATTTACAACTGTCATCACAATACACGCTCTCGATATTATTCCTTTATCATTAATATTTTAGATTATGTAAAATAAATGCCTGGACCACTGCTGCTGCATTTGTTTCCCTGCATACTGGTTACTGGTTATAAAAAGGTTTAGTGGCATCATGTAAGGTGTGTGTGAACAGGTGCTGCTGATCATGTGTGTAAGCCAAACATGCTTAGGATACAGTTAAGGTTCCTGAATACCATTAAATAGAACCGATGAATGTATTGAAATTATATACTAAGAGGCTAGTTTTTTATTATCTTGTTTCCAAAAGTCTTTTTCATAAAAAATCTAACTTTCCTGTTATGCTTTTCATTATTATTACTGATAACTTACTAGCTCGCTAAGCAACAAACACACTAGTTGCTATCAAAGTAACTAATTAACTAATCAAACTACTCAGCCATTCACTAACTCCATACAACGACCGACATAATGAACTAAAAAAGAAAAGAAAAACGAATAAAAAATAATGAATTAAGTAAAAAAAAATAGGTGATATAAAAATTTACACTGCAATGAATAGCAATAAACAAAGTAGGACATAAACGGAGACTAAAACCTAAGCAAACAACCAAGAAGACGAGGAACTTCCAGGAACATAACCGCGTCCCGCACGACCGTTAGGGTGACGGGCGGCGGACGGGCGGGCGGCGTGAAGGGCGCGGCGAGGCGGTGGTCGTGAACTGTAACGACCACGACCACAACAATAACAACAATAAAAAACACGAGTAATAATAGTAATAATAATAATAATAATAATAATAATAATAATAATAATAATAATAATAATAATAATAATAATAATGCCTTAATAATAATGATAATGATGATAATGATAATAATAATAAGAAGAAGAAGAAGAAGAATAAGAATAATAAGAGTAAGAAGAAGAAGAAGAAGAAGATGAAGAAGAAGATAAGGTAGATAAAGAAGAAGATAAGGAAGATAAAGAAGAAGAAGAAGAAGAAGAAGAAGAAGAAGAAGAAGAAAAAGAAGAAGATAAAGAAGAAGAAGAAGAAAAAAAAGAAGATAAAGAAGAACACCAACACCACCAACACAAACACCAACACCACCAACATAACAAAACCACCACCACCACCAGCACCACCACCACCAACAACAACAACAACAACAAATTACCTCGGCCAGTATTCGAGCCTCTTTCTGCGTCGTCTACCGTTCTATAACTCGCCCATTCGGAGGGTCTAAAAATGAGACCCACCCACCGCCTCTCAGCCGACCTCAACTCAATGGGAAGTATTTATGGCTTTAATCTATTCCGGCGCAGGGGTTGGTGACTTATAGGCCGAACATAGACGGGCAGAGAGTGAGGGCTCCATCGTATAGAAGTAGTAGTAGTAGTAGTAGTAGTAGTAGTAGTAGTAGTAGTAGTAGTAGTAATAGTAGTAGTAATAGTAGGGCAACAATAGCGAAAGAAAGAGGATAAAAATTACAATGATGATGCTTACGCTCCTTGAAATAAATCCCAGTACCCTGTTTGCACGATTTCTAGCATGAATGCTTATGGAAGTGTCATTTAAGCAATAGTTATGTGAGGGGTTGTTCCTACCTACACTCAGAATACTGCACTTCTCGACACTGGACTCCATCTGACACTTCCCGCCCAGTCATACAATCTGTCTAGTTCATCCTGGAGAATACTAGCGTCCTGATCCGACATCTGCGAACTTACTAAAATCACTACTAATTCCCGTTTCAAAGTCATTGATATAAACGATAAATAACAGTGGACCCAATACCGACCCCTGTGGGACCCTACTCGTATCACAGTTCCAGTCAGATCTTTTACTATTGATTTGCACATTTTGCTTCCGGATCCAGTTCAAAACAGTCCAAAAATGTGATGCTGCTGCCAAAAATACTAAGAAAAAGTGGAACAAGAAGAAAAAGCAGTAAGGAAAAGAGGAACAAGAAGATAAAGCAGAAGAAAAAAAGAGAAAAAGAAGACATAGAAAAAAAATTAAGAGAAAGAACAAGAACAAGAACGAGATGAACATGAAGAAAAAAGAAAAAGACGAAAGAAGAAAAAAAAAGAAAAAAAAAACACAACAATAACAAGAGAAATGAGGAGAAAAACCAAAACAGGAAGAAGAGAAGGGATGCAATAACAGCAAAATCAACAATGACCAAAAACACCAACAACAACAACAACACCAGCCCGCCACAAAAACAATGACACGCGGACAATGACAGCCAAGCGTCACACAATGGATCATTATTCCCGCACTCAAAAGAACGGAAACAAAAACAACAAAAAATGTGGAGAAAACGTAACGAATGAGAATGAAATAAAGCATAACCTTTAACAACTAGAATCCAATTAATCTTTACACACAACCTGAACTTAACTCAGCAACAATAAAAATAAATAATAATAATAATAATAATAATAATAATAATAATAATAATAATAATAATAATAATAATAATACCAACAACAACAACAGCAATAATACTCTCCCTTCTCTACCTCCTCCGTCTTCTCCTTCTAATTCTTCTTCTTCTTTTTTTTCTTCTTCTTCCTCCTCCTCCTCCTCCTTCTCCATAGTGAAGAGCAAGATATTTAATTTTCCCTTAATTAACACATTATACCTCTCTCTCTCTCTCTCTCTCTCTCTCTCTCTCTCTCTCTCTGTCTATTTAACCAGCAGCAGACGGGCGCTTCACACACACACACACACATACACACGCCTGTTAATCATCTGTAAATATGGACAAAAGAGTTTTAGCGAGATCTGAAATTGTTCTGCGATTGACCCAAATATTAATGTGTCCCCGACAATGAGAGAGAGAGAGAGAGAGAGAGAGAGAGAGAGAGAGAGAGAGAGAGAGAGAGAGAGAGAGAGAGAGAGAGAGAGAGAGAGAGAGAGAGAGAGAGAGAGAGAGAGAGAGAGAGAGAGAGAGAGAGAGAAGGGTACGGAATTTTGTTTGTTTCCAAGTGTTTTCGTGTGTGTGTGTGTGTGTGTGTGAGTGTGTGTGTGTGAAGACTTTGAAGTGTGTGTGTTACTATTTACGCACACGTACTACAACTCTCTCTCTCTTAATATTATATATTATTTACAGATTTCATTAAGATTTTAAATTAAGACGTTAGTAACATGCTTTTACTTGGCTTTAATCTCTCTCTCTCTCTCTCTCTATCTCTCTAAAAGTTAATCTCGCCCACAAAACAGAATACACAGAGAGAGGGAAGAAAAAGGGGGGGACGGAGGAAGGGAGGGAGGGAAGGAGAGAAGAGAGAGAGGGTGGGAAAGAGAGGGAGAGATAGGGAGAGGGAGGGAAGAGGAGAGAAAATAGAGGGAAAATACAAACTTTTATCCTGCACACACACACACACACACACACACACACACAAAGTTAAGGTCAAAGAAATCTCTCTTTTTACAGTCGTGTGTAGATGGAGTTATGGACGAAGGGAGGGAGGGAAGGAAGGGAAGGGAAGGGAAGGGAAGGGAAGGGAAGGGAGAGAAGGGAAGGGAAAGGAAGGGAGAGGAAGGGAGGGACGAGAGGGAAGAGAAAGGAGGGAAGGGATGGAAGGGAAATGATGGAAAGGGAAAATATAAGAAGGGAAGGAAGGAAGAAGAGAAGGGAAAAGATGGAAGAGTAGAAGTGAAAATAAGGGAAGGGAAGAGAAGGGAAGGGAAAGGAAGAGGAGGGATGGGAAGGGAAGGGAGGAAATGGAGGGAAGGGGAAAAGGGGGAATGAACGGAAAGGAACGGAAGGGAAAAGAAGGAGAGGGAAGGATGGAATGGAAGGAGGAAGGAAGGAAGGGAGAGATGGAAAGGGAAGGGGAGAGATGGAAAGGGAAGGGAGAGATGGAATGGGGAGGGAAGTAAGGGAAGGGAAAGGAAAAATGAAAAGGGATGGGAAGGAAAGAAAGGAAGGAAGAAAAGAAGGAAGAGCAGAAGTGAAAAAAGGAAGAATGAAGGGACGAAAGGGAAGGAAAGGAAGAAGGAGAGGAAAGGGAGGGAAATGAAAAATAGGAAGGGAAAGGAAAGGGAGGGAAGGGAAGGGAAAAATGGGAGGGGAAGCGAAGGGAATAGATGGGAAATGAAGGGAAGGGAAGTGAAGGGTAATGAAAGGGAAGGGAAAGATAGGGAAAGGGAAGGGGAAGGAAGGGAAGAGATGAAAAGGTATGAGAATAATAGGGACAAGAAGGGAATGGGAAGGAAGGGAAGGGAAGAAAATGGAAGGGTATCAAAAGGGAGCGAAGGGAAGGGAAGGGAAGGGAAGGAGAAGAAAGGGAAGGGAAAGGAGGGAAGAGAAGAGAGAGAAAGCAAATAGATGAAATGGGAAGGAAAGAATATGAAATAGAGGAAAGGGAGGAGAGGGAAAGGAGAGGAAAGGGGAGGAAGGGACGGAGGGAGAAAAGGAAGGGAGGGAGGGAAACAGGGAGGGAAGAAGAGGGAAGGAATGACCGGTTTAAGAGAGGCTGTAAAGAGAGAGAGAGAGAGAGAGAGAGAGAGAGAGAGAGAGAGAGAGAGAGAGAGAGAGAGAGAGAGAGAGAGAGAGAGAGAGAGAGAGAGAAGGAAGGGGAGAGAAAAAGAGTAGGAGAGGAAGAAGAATGGAAGAGGTAAGGGAGAGAGGAGGAAAGAATTCAGAGGAGAGGAAAAGGGAGAGGAGATGGGATGGAGGGAGAAAAAGATGGAGGGAGGGAGGGAGGAGGGAAATGGGGAAGAGGGAAAGGTATAAAACTGAGGAAATAAGAAATTGAGTAAGGGAGGGGGGAGAGGAAGAGGGAAGGGAGGGGAGAGGAGGAGGGGAGGAAGGAGGAAGAAGGAGGAAGAAGAGAAGATCAGAGGGGTAAAGAAAAAAGATTATGGGAAGGAAAAGAAACTCTCTCTCTCTCTCTCTCTCTCTCTCTCAATATCCAAAATCGGAGACTGCCTATAACTCATTTTACCTCTCTCTCTTAAAACTTTTTCGATTTTATTTATAGAGGAAGGGAAAGTGTACACAGATGATAAGTGTGTGTGTGTGTGTGTGTGTGTGTGTGTGTGTGTGTGTGTGTGTGTGTGTGTGTGTGTGTTTAATTCTTTTTTACGATTCGCTTATGGCTGGGGTAGTCTTCCTGGTGGTGCCTGGTGGTCAGCCCCAGCCCGTTACGGAGCAGGCAAGTGTTTATAGTGGCGCCATCTTGCTTGGCTCATTATGCCCCCCGAGCATTTATTTTTCAGCGAGAATCTAGAGTCCGGGTTGATAGGTGATTTTCAGGCCTCTTTCACACGAGGCCACCGGTGGCCGTCACTGGTTACCGCCACTGGTTACCCCAGTGTGAAATGGCCGGGAAACTGCAAGCAATTAAATAAAAAAAAAGAGTGACCACCATTGACTCGTGATGTTCCCTCCCATGCCTGTCATCCACAAGAATGGCGTCAAACGATAAGCTTCTTCTCTTTGCTTTGCTGGCCAAGAAAAAGAAGACACCCATCATGAAGAAGAAATAATGATATATCATTATCTAGGCAGGACAGTGGTTTGCATCGTACACTTGACAGTACTTTATGTGCCGACGCGAAGATTTTATTTTATTTTATTTAGTATGAGCAAGCCTTCGTTTGAGGAGCTGCTCAGCCTCACGAGGAGCGACTCACAGGGACCGATATAAACACTCCTTAGTCATCTCAAGCATCCCAGCCTCAACGCATTCTTCACCTGACCTGGCTGACTGACCTCAAAACATCATTCCACAGGTATGAAAATATGGTACAGACCACATTTATCAACACTGTATTTCACACACCTGAACTTCTACTAGGCCAAAGCGGCAGCCACCGGTGGCTCCGTATGGAAGCTCCCACTGGCAACATTGCTTTACAGCAAGTGGTAGTCACTAGCTGCGAGAGCGAGCCACCGTCAAGCCCGGGTGCACCACCGGGCAACCGCAGTGGCCTCGTCCGAAAGGAGCCATTGAAAAATATGGGATGTAACTAGTGGCGGCCAGCGGTGGCGGCCACCGGTGGCCTCGTGTGAAACAGGCCTTCAGCCACTCGACGATGACTGAAAAATCCCATCTTGTGGCAGCGGGCGGGACGCGAACCCGGGTCATCCTGGACGCCGCGTCCGCACGCTAACCACTCAGCCACTGCCTCCCTGTGTGAGTGAGGATTTGTGTGTGTGTGTGTGTGTTGGGGGGGGCGTGTGTGTGAGAGAGTCTGGGTTTGTGTACCTTATCAATATTCAATAGTAACAGAGAGAGAGAGAGAGAGAGAGAGAGAGAGAGAGAGAGAGAGAGAGAGAGAGAGAGAGAGAGAGAGAGAGAGAGAGAGAGAGAGAGAGAGAGAGAGAAACTTTGTTGATAATCAAGCCTATTTCCAGTGGGGGAACAAACAAACAGACGGACAGAAATAATAGTTAGTGTAAGTTAGTAACAGAAGTAGTAGTAGTAGTAGTAGTAGTAGTAGTAGTAATAAATATTGAAGTAGGGATAACTGGTCTAAACCTAACCAACTACCAATACTCTCTCTCTCTCTCTCTCTCTCTCTCTCTCCAGTTCTTCCTTAACTCCCTCCACCCCTCCTTCCTGTCATACTGATCCACTCCCTCATTCCTCCCTCATACCCTTCCCTCTCACCCTTCCTCCCTTGTCCCCTTCTCTTCCATACCTTATCACCTCCTTTCCTTCCTCCATTCTTCTCTCCATCCCCTCCATTTTTCCTTCCAGCCTTCCTTTCTATTCTCCATCCTTCCATCCTTCCCTTGACCCCTCTCTTCTTCCCTCCTTCCTTCTCTTCTTTCCTCCATCCCTCCCTTCTTCCCTCCACATCTCCCTTGTTCCCTCCACTCCTCCCTTCTTCCATTCTTCCCTCTATCCCTTCCCTTCTTTCCTTCATCCTTCCCTTCTTTCCTCCATACCTCCCTTCTTCCCTACAGCCTCCCCTTCCTGCCCTCCTCTCCATTCCTTCTCTCTATCCCTCCCTCCCTCTCCATCTGGCGCCATTTTTCCCTCCCTCCAGACCCCAGCGCGGCGCCACTACCCTCCCCCTCTCCCCCCTCCTCCCTTCCTCCTTCGGCGCCAGAACCCACCTGAAGAAGGGAGGGAAACGGCGGTGACGGTGGTGGCGGCGGAGTATACCACAGTGCCAATTGCGTGGAGGGCGCCTCGGGGGGGTCCTCAGTGCCCCTGAGGGGGCGCGGGGGGGGCATTACGGGGGCGTGTGCACGGGGTTAGCGGAGGTGAGGGGCGCGTGTCTCTCCCCTGCGATGCCTGGGTCGCTACTGAGGCCTGAGATGAGGATGGTGGCTCAGTGGCTGATGTGTGTAGGGGGGAAGGGGAGAGGGAGGGGGGGAAGGGGATGGGGGAGGTTGTGTTTGTGGGGGGTGAGGTTGTGTGTGTGTGTGTGTGTGTGTGTGTGTGTGTGTGTGTGTGTGTGACTGAAACCTTTTTCCTACATTAAAACACACACACACACACACACACACACACAGGGGCGTCCTCAAGTAATAAAACACACAAACACCAGGATACATAATACATGAACGACACACTGAATAACCCTCTGTGTGTGTGTGTGTGTGTGTGTGTGTGTGTGTGTGTGTGTGTGTGACGGCGTGGAAACAAAGTGGTTCTCTAAAGCTTGAACTGGTGGTTGTCTCCTCCTCCTCCTCCTCCTCCTCCTCCACCTCCTCATAATATGTAAGATGTAAAATAAAGAACGAGAGAGAGAGAGAGAGAGAGAGAGAGAGAGAGAGAGAGAGAGAGAGAGAGAGAGAGAGAGAGAGAGAGAGAGAGAGAGAAGGAAGGATAGAGGGAAGGAAGGCACAAAAGTATCTAATAGGAAAAACAGTTGGAGAGAGAGAGAGAGAGAGAGAGAGAGAGAGAGAGAGAGAGAGAGAGAGAGAGAGAGAGAGAGAGAGAGAGAGAGAGAGAGAGAGAGAGAGAGAGAGAGAGAGAGAGGAAGGAAGGCACAAAAGTATCTAATAGGAAAATAGTTGAGAGAGAGAGAGAGAGAGAGAGAGAGAGAGAGAGAGAGAGAGAGAGAGAGAGAGAGAGAGAGAGAGAGAGAGAGAGAGAGAGAGAGAAGGAAGGATAGAGGGAAGGAAGGCACAAAAGTATCTAATAGGAAAAATAGTTGGAGAGAGAGAGAGAGAGAGAGAGAGAGAGAGAGAGAGAGAGAGAGAGAGAGAGAGAGAGAGAGAGAGAGAGAGAGAGAGAGAGAGAGAGAGAGAGAGAGAGAGAGAGAGAGAGAGAGAGAGAGAGAGAGAGAGAGAGAGAGAGAGAGAGAGAGAGAGAGAGAGAGAGAGAGAGAGAGAGAGAGAGAGAGAGAGGCCGCCACCGAATGTCCACCCACCTTACTTCCGGTCTGTTCACCCGCCCACCTGTCTGTCTGTCTGTTTTTTTCTGTTTTTTCTTTCTCTCATTCTGCTGGTTTGCCTGTTTGTAGGTATCTGTCTGTCTGTATGTCTGTTGCTGTCTGTTTATCTTTGTCTGTCTGTCTGTCTGTTTTTTTCTGTTTTTTCTTTCTCTCATTCTGCTGGTTTGCCTGTTTGTAGGTATCTGTCTGTCTGTATATCTGTTGCTGTCTGTTTATCTTTGTCTGTCTGTCTGTCTTTCTGTTTCTCTGTCTGTCTACTTGTCTGTGCTTGTCTCTGTTTGTTTGCCTGTCTGCTTGTCTGTATATGCACGTTTGTGAACCCATATTCATGTAAACGTCTGTTTCTCTGTGTCTGTCTCAGTGGTTCCTTGTCTTCGTTTCCGTTTCTGTTTTTCGATCTGTATTTGCCTGTCTTTCTGTCCGTCTGTCTGTCTGTCTGTCTTTTTTTTACGTTTCGGCCTATGGCGCCGGTAGGCTATCTTGGTGAGGCCTAGTGGTCGGCCCCAGCCCGTTATGGCACTGGCAAGTGTTTATACTGGCGCTATCTTGCTTGGTTCGTACTGCCCCCTGGAGCCATCATTGATCCTCTTTCTAGAGCAGTGGTTCTTAACCTGGGTTTGACCAGACCCCAGGGGTTTGGCGAAGACCCTCCAGAAAAACATTGCAATTTTGCAATAAGCAAATTTTCTTTCAGATTTTTATGAATTAAAATGGAATCCATTCTTTGTATTATCCAAAATTAATATACTCTTGAACTTTGAAGCAATTTTTCTTCTACTTGTATGTTTTTTTCTTCATACTTGAGGGGTTCGGCTACTGTGCAGATTTTTCGTTAGGGTTCGGCGCCGCCGAAAAGGTTAAGAACCACTGCTCTAGAGAGAGAATCTAGAGTACGTGTTGATGGGTGGTCTTCAGGACAGCATGTGGGTAGTCTTAGGCCACTCGGCGGTGACTGAAAAATCCCCGCTTGTGGCAGCGGGAGGGACTCAAACCCGAGTCCTCATGAACGCGGCGCCGCGCCGGCACGCTAACCACTCAGCCACTGTCTGTCTGTCTGTCTCTGTCTGTCTGTTTGTCTGTCTGTGTCTGTCTGTCTGTCTATCCCGCGAGATTCGGCCCCAGTAAATAAACAGCAACAAGTCTCATAAAGCACCGGTAATTACGGCTGTTTTTCACCCTCGCAGCCTTACAAGAATATTCCCAAACCCAAACCTTCACGACGCGACGGACGGACAACATGATGCGACGGCGCGACGCGAGACGAACGGGATTAAAATAAGAAGTAAGATTAATTTAATACAAAATTTGAATTAGAATATACGACGAAATGAGGTAAAATATGATGAAATAAGAAATAAAGAAATTAAATAAAGGGGAATTAAATAAACAAACCAGCAGCATCCTCAACAACAACAACAACAACAACAACAACACGCCACATCCCGGTTATTGGAGGAAAAAAAATTATGCGTTGGCTTGTATGGTTTGCAATTTCGCTTTATTTACAAGAGAGAGAGAGAGAGAGAGAGAGAGAGAGAGAGAGAGAGAGAGAGAGAGAGAGAGAGAGAGAGAGAGAGAGAGAGAGAGAGAGAGAGAGAGAGAGAGAGAGAGAGAGAGAGAGAGAGAGAGAGAGAGAGAGAGATGAAAAATAAGGAAAAAGAATATAAGGAAACAAAGAAAGACGGAAAAAAATCTTAACAGGAAAAGAAAAGAAATTATATAAGGAAAAAAAATAATAAGAAAGGAAAAAGAAAATTAAAAAGAAAAGAAAAACTACAAAAGAGAACAATGTGAAACAATACACCAGAGAGAGAGAGAGAGAGAGAGAGAGAGAGAGAGAGAGAGAGAGAGAGAGAGAGAGAGAGAGAGAGAGAGAGAGAGAGAAACACTACTATCTCTTCGCCGTATGATGGAGTGAGTTGCTTTTTCCAGCTTGTAATTTCCCTTCCACATTAATTTTGGTGGAGGAGGAGGAGGAGGAGGAGGAGGAGGAGGAGGATAGCGCTGCATGTTGTTTGTTTTGCTTCCTTTGTGTGTGTGTGTGTGTGTGTGTGTGTGTGTGTGTGTGTGTGTGTGTGTGTGTGTGTGTGTGTTTTCCTTCCTTGCTTCTGTACGTCTGTTTGTCTTTCTTGTTTTGTTTATGTTTTGTTATCCTTTATCTTGTCTCCGTCTTTCGTTATCTAGAACAAGGAAGAAGAAGACAGGAAAGAGAAAGAAGAAAGAAGAAAGGAAGAAGGAGAGAATTGTAGGAAAAAGAGGAAGAGAAGGAAGGGGATGATTAAAGGAGGGGAAGGAAGAGAGAAAAGAAGGAGGAATAAAAGAGGAAGAATGGGATGGAGAGAAGGAAGTAAAGAAGGAAAAGAGAAAGGAGGATTATAGGAGGCGAAGGAAGACAGAGAAGGGGAATCAAGGGAGGGAAAGGAAGAAAAGGAGGAGGAAGATAGGGAAAACAAAGGGTGGGATAAAGAAGAAAAAATGGAAAGAAGGTAAAGAAGGAAGAGAAAGAAGGAGATGATAAAGGAAGGCGAAGGAAGACAGGGCAAGGAAATTAGGGGAGAGAAAGGAAGAAAAGGAGAGGAAGAGAGGGAAGACAAGAGGTGGGATAAAGAAGAAAAAAAGATGGAGAGAAGGAGGTAGAGAAGGAAGAGAAAGGAGGATTATAGGAGGCGAAGGAAGACAGGGAAAGGGGAATCGGAGGAGAGAAAAGAAGAAAAGGAAGAGGAAGAAAGGGAAGACAAGAGGTGTGATAAAGAAGAAAGAAGGGAAAAGGAGGAAAAGAAGGGAGAGGAGATTTAAAAGAGGGGAAGAAAGAAATGAAAGAAGAAGATTAGAAGAAGAAAATGAAGAGAAGGAAGAGGAGAAGGGAGGATTAAGGGAAGAAAAGGAAGTGAAGAGGAAGAGGAAGAGGAAGGAAAAATGGGAAGAAAAGAGAAGGAAGAAGAAAAGAAAGAGGAAAGGGGAGGATTAAAGGAAGAAAAGGAAGTGAAGGAAGAGGAAGAGGAAGGAAAAATGGGAAGAAAAGAGAAGGAAGAAGAAAAGGAAGAGGAAAGGAAAGAGAATATAAAAGAAAACGGAGGGGTATAGGAAGGAAAGGGAGAGAAGGAAGAAGGAAGAGGAAAGGGAGGATTATGTGAAGAAAATGAAGAGAAGAAAAAAAGAATAGGAAGAGAAGAAAAAGTAAAACAATGAAAATGGGAAAGAGAGGAAGAAAAGAGAGAATCAAAATAGGAAGATTAGGGATGAAGATGAAGAGAAGGAAGGAGGAGGAGGAAGAGAAGAATAGGGAAAGGAAAGGAAGACAATAGAGAAAATAAGAAGACAAAGGGGAGAGGAAGATGAGAAGAGGAGGAATGAAATGAAGTAAACGGAGAAAATTAAGAAAAGAAATGAAAGAAAAGAAAGGAGAGAAAATTATGAGGCAGAAAATGGAGAAAATGGAGGAAAATATGAAAGAAAGAGGAAGAAAATGGAATATAGGAATAGAAGTAGAATAAAAAGATTGAAGAGGAAGAGGAAGAAAAGGGAGGAGGAGGAAAAGAAGAATGGGAAAGGAAAAAGAAAGAGAAACGGAGTAGGAAAGGAAAGAGGAGGAAAATGAAGACAAAAATGA
>NC_066567.1:2111974-2216974 GCF_024679095.1 Eriocheir sinensis | reverse complement strand
GAAGAAGGGAGGGGATGGGAAAGGAAAGGGAAGGGGGATTAAGGAAGAATAAGGGAGAAGAAAAATTGAAGGGAGGGAATGGAAGAGAAGGGAAGACGCGTGAAAGAGAGGGGAAAGGGGAAGGGAAAGGAAGAAGGAATAGGATGGGAAGGGAAAGGGAAGGGAAGATATGGAAGAGTAGGGGAAGGGCTCTGTCCTATCACCCACTCTCTTCCTGTTATTCATCAATGATCTTCTTTCCATAACAAACTGTCCTGTCCACTCATACGCCGACGACTCCACTCTGCATTATTCAACTTCTTTCAATAGAAGACCATCAAAACAGAAAGTACACAACTCCAGACTGGAGGCTGCAGAACGCTTAACCTCAGACCTTGCTATCATTTCCGATTGGGGCAGAAGGAACCTTGTGTCCTTCAATGCCTCAAAAACTCAATTTCTCCACCTATCAACTCGACACAATCTTCCAAACACCTATCCCCTATTCTTCGACAACACTCAGCTGCCACCTTCTTCAACACTAAACATCCTCGGTCTATCCTTAACTCAAAATCTCAACTGGAAACTTCATATCTCCTCTCTCGCTAAATCAGCTTCCTCGAGGTTGGGCGTTCTGTATCGTCTCCGCCAGTTCTTCTCCCCCGCGCAGTTGCTATCCATATACAGGGGCCTTGTCCGCCCTCGTATGGAGTATGCATCTCACGCGTCGGGGGGCTCCACCCACACAGCTCTTCTGGACAGAGCGGAGGCTAAGGCTCTTCGTCTCATCAGCTCTCCTCCTCCTACTGATAGTCTTCTACCTCTTAAATTCCGCCGCGATGTTGCCTCTCTATCTTCTATCGATATTTCCACGCTGACTGCTCTTCTGAACTTGCTAACTGCATGCCTCCCCCCCTCCCGCGGCCCCGCTGCACACGACTTTCTACTCATGCTCATCCCTATACTGTCCAAACCCCTCATGCAAGAGTTAACCAGCATCTTCACTCTTTCATCCCTCACGCTGGTAAACTCTGGAACAATCTTCCTTCATCTGTATTTCCTCCTGCCTACGACTTGAACTCTTTCAAGAGGAGGGTATCAGAACACCTCTCCTCCCGAATTTGACCTTGCTTTTGGCCACCTCTTTTGATTCTTTTATGCGAGCAGCGATTAGCGGGCTTTTTTTATTAGTTTTTTTTGTGTGTGTGCCCTTGAGCTGTCTCCTTTGTTGTAATAAAAAAAAAATCTCTCTCTCTCTCTCTCTCAGGTAAAAATAAAATTAATCAAGCTTTTTTAAATATGTCGGTTTCTCTGTCTGTCTGTCTGTCTGTCTGTATGTATGTATGTATGTATGTATGTATGTAAGGAGAATGGATGAAAGGAGAGGTCAGAATGGAGGAAGATAGAGAGAGGATAAGACAGACAGACAGACAGACAGACAGACAGACAGACCCGGCTAACAGTGTCATTCTGTTGGAGTGGGGAGGGCTAAAGATGAGTGGTCGAGAGAGAGAGAGAGAGAGAGAGAGAGAGAGAGAGAGAGAGAGAGAGAGAGAGAGAGAGAGAGAGAGAGAGAGAGAGAGAGAGAGAGAGAGAGAGAGAGAGAGAGAGAGAGAGAGAGTTGACAGCACACCGCCCTTTAAGTTTTCGAATAAAGCAACAATTTGGAGCCTTCCCCCAACATGGATCCAAGACAAAACACAAACAATAAAAAGAAGTTTGAAAATTTCCTCAAAACACCCAAAAAAATTATCATACAGAAAAAAAAAGATAAAGAAGCAGGCAACGAAAAAAATGAAAGAACGGATAAAACTAAAAAAAAAAAAGAAAAATAAGTAAATGATTGAAGAAACAGCGAGACAAAAATAAAGTAACACAAACAGAAAAAAATACGAAAAACTTATACAAACAAAAATAAACGAAAGAAAAAACATAGGTAACAAAACAGCGAAAAAAATAAACAAATAAACGAAAGAAAACAAAGTAAAAAAAAAAATAAACAAACAAATAACGAAGGAAAAAAACAGAGGTAAAAAAAAACGAAAAACTTAAACAAACAGAAAGAAACGAAAGAAAAAATGAGGTAAAAAAAAACGAAAAAAATAAAAATAAACGAAAGAGAAAACAGAAAAAAATAGACAGCGAATTTTTTTAACAAACAGATGAATCGAAAATGAAAAAAGATATATCGTAATTGATGATGGTGGTGGTGGTAGTGGTGGTGGTGGTGGTGGTGGTGATGATGATGATGATGGTGGTGGTGGTGGTGGTGATGATGATGGTGGTGGTGGTGATGATGATGGTGGTGGTGGTAGTGGTGGTAGTGGTGGTGGTGGTGGTGGTGATGATGGTGGTGGTGGTGGTGCTGGTGGTGCTGGTTAGTTAGCGCAGAGAGTATCAATAGCTTCAAGTCTTCATTGGATAAGTACTTGAGGGATATAAGATTTTACTGACCCTTTTCGTATGTTTCAGGCACACTGCAGCACGGCGCCAACCTGACGACTTAATAATTTCCCCCACAGCTCAGGTCACCAATAGCGTAAGTTAAGGGTAGTAATTTCCTCTTATTTCTCTCTTTACGGTAAAATTTCCATGTCCCTTTCTTCCTTAAAGGCACATGGTGTTCTCTTCTAACTATTTCCCGCCGACACATTGCCGAAGGGAGAGGTGGGTGGGGAGGAGCCTTCACCTATTCTATCCTGTCTTACCACACGTAGATTACTAGTAGTAGCGGTAGTAAACAGACACCCTCGCCATAGACCGACAGGTCTTCTGGTGTCTGTTCTTCCTATGTATTCCGATGTATATTCAATTATTTTTTCCCCTTTCCTTCAGTTTATCTTCTTTTTTCCTTCCTTCCCTCCTTCCTTCCTTCCTCCCTTCCTTCCTACTCTTCTCCCCTTCCTTCTCAAATGATCTCCTTTACCATCCCTTTATCAATCTTCTTTTCACTCATTGTATTTCTCTCATTCCATCTCTAAAGCTTTTCGTCCGACTTCTGCCTCTACTTCCTTCTTTCCTTATTCCTTTTCTTTTGTATGCCCTTGATTTTCTACCTTCGTCCACTTCCCTCCTTCCCTCCTTTCCTTTCATTTATATCCTTCCTTTACTCTATCTTAATTTCCATCTTTTATTCTTCCTTTTCCCATTTTATCCAATTCACCTTCTCATTTCCTCCGTTTCCTTCTATTTCCTCTTAACTACTTCAGCTCCATTTTGCTCTTATCTACGTTATGTCTATTTTCATCTTTCTCCCATGTTCTTTTCATTCTTACCTAATCACTTCTTTCTCTATTTACATTACCTTTCGTCATTTCAATCCCTTTCCTTCACTTCTCATCTCCCTTTCCCATTTCTTCCTAACCCCTGTCTTCCTTCCTTCCCTTTTCCTCGTCCTTTCTCTTCTCCTTTCCCATTCTAAATATTCCTACTCTCTTCGTCTTCTCTTCCCTCCCTCTCTTCCTCCTTTTCCTTCACTTCTACTGTCCAACTTCCTTTCCTTCCTCATACACTTCTTCAAATCTTCTTTCCTCCTCCTTACTGCTTTCCTTCCTCCTCCCTTCTTTCCTCCTACTCTCCCTCCTTTACCTCACCTGTCCCTATAATCAGTAGTTGCACAGGTGAGCGAAGAAAACAGGAAAGGTACTCAACTAAATGTTCCGCTAGGTGCCTTTGATCAGTGTGTGTGTGTGTGTGTGTGTGTGTCGGACAAAGCGGGCAGCAGGGCGAGAGCGAACGGACGGAAGGAAAGAAAGGAGGAAAGGACGGAAGAGAAGGGAAGGAACTAAAGGAGGGAGGGAAGAGGGAGGGAGAGAATGCAGATGATAATGGCTGTTGCATTGTTTGGAAGCTGGAGCAAGAAGGGGGGGAGGGGGAGGAGGAGGCGGAAGAGGAGGAGGAGGAGGAGGAGGAGGAGGACGAGCAAGAGGAGGAGGAAAACGACAGACGAGTAGGAGAGCTTGTTGGTGATGAAAGAAGAAGAAGAAGAAGAAGAAGAAGAAGAAGAAGAAAAAGAAAAATAAGAAGATAAACAGGAAAAAAAGAAAGAATGACTGAAAGAAAAAAGAAAAGAAATAATAAAAGAATGAAAAAAGAAAAGGAGAAAGAAGGAAGAAAAGAAGGAAGAAGGAAATAAAAGAAAGAAAACAGAATATCAAAGGAACACAACAAACCAATAGAGATATGGATGTGAGCGAACGCTGACGCGGAGAACAACATGAACAAGAAGAACAACAAGAACAAGAAGGAAGGAGGAGGACGCGGACTAAATGAAGAGCGTATCATTAAAATTTTTGATGAGCATGAATATAAATGGGGCAGTTTTATGGACACTTTAATTAACCGAAGAAAGCACATGACGGAGGAGAGAGAGAGAGAGAGAGAGAGAGAGAGAGAGAGAGAGAGAGAGAGAGAGAGAGAGAGAGAGAGAGAGAGAGAGAGAGAGATGAAAGAAGTTTAAAAATAAATAGATAAAAATAAATAGACAGCGCGATTGACATAGATAGAGGATAGACAGAGATAATGTTAAAGATACATAGATATAGATGGATAAATAGAAGAGAGAGAGAGAGAGAGAGAGAGAGAGAGAGAGAGAGAGAGAGAGAGAGAGAGAGAGAGAGAGAGAGAGAGAGAGCACACACTAAACTACAATCAAAGCCAAGAGGAAGCGAGTGACCATTTATTTGTTTATCTCGACGTGTGAGCGAAAATTTGTGGTGCGGAAGATAACATCAGTAATTTAGCCCGGAGTCGGAGTCGGAGTCGGAGTCGCAACTTTAAAATTTCCCGGAGTCGGAGTCGGAGTCGGAGTCGGAGTCGCAACTTTAAAATTTCCCGGAGTCGGAGTCGGAGTCGGAGTCGCAACTTTAAAATTTCCCGGAGTCGGAGTCGGAGTCGGAGTCGGAGTCGCAACTTTAACCTTTCCCGGAGTCGGAGTCGGAGTCGGAGTCGCAACTTTAAAATTTCCCGGAGTCGGAGTCGGAGTCGGAGTCGCAACTTTAAAATTTCCCGGAGTCGGAGTCGGAGTCGGAGTCGCAACTTTAAAATTTCCCGGAGTCGGAGTCGGAGTCGGAGTCGCAACTTTAAAATTTCCCGGAGTCGGAGTCGGAGTCGCAACTTTAAAATTTCCCGGAGTCGGAGTCGGAGTCGGAGTCGCAACTTTAAAATTTCCCGGAGTCGGAGTCGGAGTCGGAGTCGGAGTCGCAACTTTAAAATTTCCCGGAGTCGGAGTCGGAGTCGGAGTCGGAGTCGCAACTTTAAAATTTCCCGGAGTCGGAGTCGGAGTCGCAACTTTAAAATTTCCCGGAGTCGGAGTCGGAGTCGCAACTTTAAAATTTCCCGGAGTCGGAGTCGGAGTCGGAGTCGCAACTTTAAAATTCCCCGGAGTAGGAGTCGGAGTCGCAACTTTAAAATTTCCCGGAGTCGGAGTCGGAGTCGGAGTCGGAGTCGCAACTTTAAAATTTCCCGGAGTCGGAGTCGGAGTCGCAACTTAAAAATTTCCCGGAGTCGGAGTCGGAGTCGGAAAATTTTAACTCCCGACTCCACACCCCTGCATTCATGGTCCAAAAGCCTTGTCAAACTATCACACTAGGCTCACAAAACTACCCATGGAAACACTAACACAACCTCTATGAAAGCCTTGCCAAACGTGACTACCTATGTGGACCCCGAAATGTTCCAGAATATGAAGCTCAGTGAATATGGTATCAAAATCCTTCCCGTGTGTTACCTTAATGAGTGCACTTCCATTACCTTCACCTGTCCCTCTCCGGCGTGTTAGGACGAGCACAAGGAGCCTCACCCGCTGGTAGTAGCAATAGTACCTAGTAATTAATATTCAGTAATTAATATTCAGGAGCAGTTAGTAGCGGGCTTTTTTTTTTTTTCTTTACGCCCTTGAACTGTCTCCTTAGCTGTAAAAAAAAAAATAGTAATCGTAATAGTAGTTGTAGAAATTGTAATAGTAGTAATAGTAATCGTAATAGTAGTTGTAGAAATTGTAATAGTAGTAATAGTAATCGTAATAGTAGTTGTAGAAATCGTAATAGTAGTAATAGTAATAGTAATAATAATAGTAATAGTAGTAATAATAGTAATAATAAAGCAAATGACCTGAACACAACAAGAAAAGAACATGATAAATAAGGAAAAGGAGAAAATAAAGAGAAAGAGAGAATTCAACTCTGAGAAAAGCATTGCGATCCGTTTCTCCTCCTCCTCCTCCTCCTCCTTCCCCGGACTCCTCCTCCTCCTCTTCCTCCTCCTCCTATTCCTCCTTCTTCTTTTTCCTCCTCCTCCTCCTCCTCCTCAGCCATTATGAAAGACCGACAGACAGACTCGACACAAAACACGGTCTGATTTCCCTGCAGCCGCCTTCAAGAGAGAGAGAGAGAGAGAGAGAGAGAGAGAGAGAGAGAGAGAGAGAGAGAGATACCTCCTCCTCAAGTAACCCCAAGAGGATACAGCCTCCAGAGGGCGCTAGGAACTGCCTCGAGCGTTTGTTTACACACACACACACACACACACACACGTTCATACATACACTTGGGCATACACACATTTACATATATAGATAAACAGACAGAGATAACTGGATAGGCAGATAGAAAGATACATAGATAGATAGATAGATAGATAGATAGACAGATAGATAGACAGATAGATGGATAGATAGATAGACAGGTAGGTAGATTGATAAATATGAATAGGGATAGATGAGTATATAGATGGATAAATAAATAGATAGATAAGGATATGAACAGAAATAGACAGACAGACAAATATAGGCATAGATAGTTTATAGACAGCAGGACACACGGTACATGATAAGCAAAATAAAGAACGATAGATCATCGAAGGCCCACCCGCGTTACCAGACTGCACACACACACACACACACCTCATAACAATTGCAAAAAAAACATCAATAAATACCGGTTTTAACAATATCTTTAATTGGAAATCGTTATTTGTGCGGTTACGAGAGTTTTTACTATCAAGTCAATGCAATAATTTGGTAACATTAGGACCAAAGTACAGTCCTGCAACAGATGAAGAGTCTCAGAATAACAACTGAAAAGGCTGAAAGAAGCACCACATTACCACACACACTATTAAAAGCTTTGCAAGCCTCATACATGTGGTTAGTTAAGCGTGGCGTGCAGCACGGAGGAGAAAAAATGTTAGTTCTTGTTCCGCAGGTTGAGAGTTGTTGCAGTGTGTGCGTGTGTGTTCTAGCTGCCATTTTGTCTGCATGGCGACGCTGAGTGGACTGTGGTATATCTCAAGCAGTGCTGACCTAGCTGGTGTCTTGGTCTTGTTTAGTGGGTACAGACTGGTGTTATGGACGCGCTGGTATCTCGTTTCCTACTTAACCACCTGCTCTTCTCTTGACGTATATGTATTCAAAAAAATTTGAACCTTCCGGAAAGCCAAAGATAAGAGTGAAGAGATCAAAACAACGGTGAAAATAGTCATGAAATGTGTGAGTCATAAAGAAATGAGAAACACACTGCCATTTCCAAACACGGCGTATGCGTTTTGAAAACCTCTCATGTTTCACTGCGCTTCCTGGAACCTGGAGGCTGTGAGAAAGGTTTGCAGAGCACTGAGGAGTGAAGAAAAAGTGGAAAATGAAAGGATTGCGAAGAAAGGAGATAAATGGAGAAGGAGGTAGAGAAGGGAGAGAGAGAAGGAAGAAACTGAGGAAGGAAGGGAGAAGTGGAGCAAAGTGTGTTATACAAGATGACGGTGCGTACCGCCCCACACTCTTGCATTTTACACCTAAACCTTGGCTCAGTGTGTAGTGCTGCCTCTATGAATATCCGGTGCATATGGCGTCTTCCTCCCTGATCTGAACATGCGCGAGCTGTCCAGGTTTTATTTACAAACGGCTCATTCACAGCAGCAAGTTTTTTAATAGATTATATATAATAAGCTTTCCTATTTTCTCTTTTTTTCTCCTATCTCCTCAAGAGTCCTTTTTTGATTCTCCGTCAGGTTCAATGGATACACGCCTAATAATAGCTGACATATAAGGCACATTTCAGCCTGAACTGAGGAGACAAAAGACAAACCATAAGATACTGAATAACCTAATCACAAGCCACAAAAAAACTCAAAAGCAGTGAATGAAATTATTGTAAACAAAGATTGCACATGTGCATATCAGGGAACAGCTCATGATGGTGGGAAATCTCGTGACATCACACCGGAAAAAATAATAATTGCCGACCATAAGAGCCAAACAAAAAAGCCTTCTAGCACCACAGGCGAAACGTAATTTTTCTACGCGAAAAAATAGTCAATATTTAGCACTTTGACTGAACCGTTTGGTGTTGAGTTATTTAGGAGCACTTTGACTGAACCGTTTGGTGTTGAGTTATTTAGGAGGGAGTTATGTCTCCTCTCATTATATTTATTTTTCTCTTTTCGTTCAGGTACAGGAGAGGCTGTAATTGAACGGAAAGAGGAAAGTAAAGGGAATGAGGGGAAACATGACTCCCCCCTAAATAATTCCATACCAAAGGGGAGACTCAGTTATTTGTACCGTCAGGGCCTACAGGTGTGTGGTGGTGCTGTACCGTCAGGGCCTACAGGTGTGTGGTGGTGCTGTACCGTCAGGGCCTACAGGTGTGTGGTGGTGCTGTACCGTCAGGGCCTACAGGTGTGTGGTGGTGCTGTACCGTCAGGGCCTACAGGTGTGTGGTGGTGCTGTACCGTCAGGGCCTACAGGTGTGGTGGTGTTGTACCGTCAGGGCCTACAGGTGTGTGGTGGTGCTGTACCGTCAGGGCCTACAGGTGTGTGGTGGTGCTGTACCGTCAGGGCCTACAGGTGTGTGGTGGTGGTGCTGTACAGGTGTGTGCTGAGGCTGACGCACCAACACGTGTGGCGCCATGACCGACACTCGGCTCGCAGCGCCACAGAAGCCGCCGCTCCGAGCACGCGAGGCGGCCGATACTCGCCCTGCAGGGACGCCCGGGCAGGTGTGTGTTCCCGGGCACTAGATCAGCATAATATATTCTGTTGATCTAGCCCGGGCACTCACCTGGTGCACCTGGCGGGGGAGGAGCGCCTGTCCTTCCTGTGGGTGTCGCGACGGATGGAAGACGTGGAAGTTTTCACCGCGAAGACGCTCCACACACTTACCCGGGACGCCGCCATGGCAGCGCTGGGCCATGGCCGCCAACCCCGCCGTTGCCGCCGCCGCCAGGTCTACCAACCCCACTTTCTTTTTCTTTTAATTCTCTCCTTGTGTATTTTTATAGAGATAGGTAAATATTGAAGGAAATGGAGTTAGAAATTACATTATTGACGGCTACTACCTCTGCCAGCATGAAGGCGGCTTTTCACCTGACAATTCCTGGTCGGCCATTCAGCCGCGACGTGCTGCCGGCTGCATTGTTGGTCTGGGTCTGGGTCTGGGAGCCCTCCTCGCGGCACGTTCTCTGCAGCTGATCGTGTCCGTCTTGTATTGCCGACTGGCGGCTGGGTAAACAACATGTGGCGCCAATAAAACAAGAAATGACAGATGCAGATAACAAGATTTGGAGCCGGGAGACCGAGGTGGCATTGCTAGAGGAAGTGAGGCAGCATCGACACTTGTGGGACCCACAAGATAAGCTCTACAAGAAGCAAAGTCTGCGCAAAACAACTTTTGAGAGAGTGGCAGCAACATTGCGGGGAATGTTTATCTCTTTATCGAAGGAGGTAAGGAACGATTATTTTCGTGTATTATATAATCACACTATGTAATGCCTGGGGGTTGGCATGGCATGTTCCTCCCTTCTCCTTTGTTGTCAAATGCAAAAATCAATCAATCAATCAATACTACTTATGATAAAACTCGTTTACATTAAGTATTTCTACAATATTAGGCTAATGGACCAAACTCATTGTGGTTTTAGGATATGGTAGTAGCCTTTTGGGGTGTCTGGGATGAATTCATGCCCTTGCATTTACCTGCAGTTTACGTCTTAATGCTCCCGGCGGCTCCTCCCGCGTCTGAACGTACTCCGAGAGCACCAGCCGGTCTAGCCGCTAGATCGTCGCGGCTGTATTGCCGGCCAGGAATTGCCAGGTGTAAAGCCGCATTTAATTATTAAGCTAAAAGGCTTCAGTCATGGCCATGCCTCTGGGACTGAAGGTCTCCTGCCAAACCAAGGTGCAGCGTTTTGAGCCTTGCTGGATGAAGGCCTGTTATTTTTTTTTTTAAATAAGCACTTTTAGGGGCATTTTGAGGCCGATATAGAAAACATTGTGGGGACTATATAGCCCCCCCGAAATACGGCTCTGTGAATGAGTCAGAATGACACAGTTCAGTCTGCCCATGCATGTGGTGGGGATGGATCGAGGTCACCAAAAGCTTCACATACCTTGGCAGTACTGTAGTGTATATAACACTGGGGGTCTCACCAGGAAGTCACTCAACGGATTGGCCTGGCCGCGGTGTTGTGGCCGAGTGTGTGGCGTCGACGATATTTATGCAGGCGGACAAAGATTCGAGTCATTATGTCGTTTGTCCTCCCTGTCTTACTGTGTGGCTGTGAAACAGGGACGCTGTATAGTGACTTAATAATTAGAGACGCGTGTCGATGCCTTTGGTACCAAATGGCGTTGCAGGATCATGGGGTATGGCTGGAATGACTTTGTGTTGAATCAGCGACTACTCCATGAAACTGAATCTAGGCCTGTTACCAGTTTAGTCCGTGAACGCCAACTCCAGCTACATGGGCACGTGGCGCGCCTCCCAGACGGTGATCCTGCGCATAAGGTTGTTTTTGTACGAGACAACCTGAGTGCAGACCATGCAAGGGGACGCCCACGTAACTCATGGATGGGTCAAGTCGAACGACCGCTGGGAAAGACTTGAGATGGACAGGACAGCTGCGTCGAAGCTCGATCGAGAGAACCGCTGGAGTAGAGGCGGCGAGTGAGTGAAGCGACGCTCCCCCAGACGTATGCTCCCCATGGCTGCCAATCCTGCCTCTGCCGCCCGTTGGCCGTACAAGAGCAAAGGCAATAATGAAGGAAATTTAATTACAGATTACATTATTGGTAGCTATTAACTCTGCTGGCAGTTCTTTGAACTCGTCCCAACCTTTAATTAATTTACCTAATTACATCATACATTTGACTATACTGAATAACTACAACTTAATTTCAGATACTTATATTAGTTTTATTGATCCTGCTCTTTAATATAATTTCCAAAAACTATTAACTCCTTAACTTTCTCCTCGACAAGGACCTCGATCCGTTTTTTTATTTTTTTTTTTTCTTTATTAGTTTCCTGTCCCTCGAGTGTCCAGTCTCGCTGTGAACGTCCTATCTATTTTCTGTTTTATACCTTCTGGTGAGCAGCCTCCCCTTGGGTCTGTTTCAATTAGTTATTTCCCCTCTGCCACTTGTCTGCCGTCCTCCCTCCCGCATCACTATCACACCGACCAAGGAGGTATAACCCTTGGCCCTGACCACTGCCACCTTGATTTTAATTAACTTCATCATGCCTTCCACCTTTATTTGTTTTTCAACCGTATGCAATTGTTCTTGTTCACTGCAGTGATTCCTGGCCCTGATCTCTCTCTATTTTTTTCCCACCTCATTACCTATATAAGTATTTCTAAACAGGTAATCCATCTTTGTAGGTAGTACGTTCACAATTATACATGAATAAAAAAGTAAAGAAGTAGCCTATATAAGTGAGATATTTTGGGGACCTGCTTCTTGATCTTCCCTTCTTTTAAGATGGATCGTTGAGTTGATGCAGCACACAGGTAACACTAACATATAAGTAACAGTACTACACACCACGGCTGACTAACCCTGCTGTCTCTCCTTTATAAGCAGCCCTTGAGCCGCCTCCGTCTCCTGAACACTCCGCGGGGAATGGGACAAGTAATGAAAAAAGTCTAAGAGAAAATAGTGTCATTTATTTTCAACCCTCCACTCCTCTCTCTCTCTCCTCGCTCTCCCTCCCTCCCCCCCTCTCCCACGACATCAATGAATACCGACAAAAATACAGTAGTAGTAGTAGTAGTAGTAGTAGTAGTAGTAGTAGTAGTAGTAGAAGTAGTAGTTGTTGTTGTTATTGTTTCGTCCTGTTAATGCAGCTGTAGTGATCATGGTGGTAGTAGTGATGATGGTAGTAGTAGTAGTTTTAGTAGTAGTACTAGTAGTAGTAGTGGTAGTAGTAGTAGTAGTAGTAGTAGTAGTAGTAGTAGTAGTAGTAGTAGTAGTAGTAGTTGTTGTAATGGTAGCAGTAGTAGTAATATTAATCTCATCATTGCTTTTAATACAAAAATAATAACATTGATGATGATAATAATAATGATAATAATAATAATAATAATAATAATAATAATAATAATAATAATAATAATAATCATGAATTACAATACAAATAATCACATTTACAATGTTTGATATTTTACCTCAATATACTATGAATACTTTTTTCCACTGCAAAGTAAACTTACAAGCCCATGAATACCTAATTCCGTCACCTGCTTGCTCCACCAGGCCGAACCACGTAAAGAGATGACAGCCGGAGACAAATATGCAAACCCAAAGGCTCACTACAGTTTCCATGGCCATCAAGTAACAAAAACAGTTTACAGATAGATTGATACACCAGTTTGAAGTCTACTTTTCCAACATCATGTTCATTCAACAACCAAAAATGACAAAGGAAATTCATTTAACTTTTAAACACAACAAACCAAGCTGTCAATCAGAAACAATAATATTCACATTTATAAGAGCCAGTAAAGGAAAGGTTGAACATTTCATCCTTGTTTCCAGTCTCCTAAAACTCATGTTCAAGGGACACAGCCTTGGCCATGTGGACACAAACCAAGACCACTAACACACAGTAATGTGGCCATGACCCAATATTCTGAGGAAAATTGTATTGTACTGTTTCCATCTTTCAACAAGCAAGACAAACATTTTCTGTCATCACCACCACTGCCACAACCACCACCACCACCACCACATTACCTCACCCCTAACCTTCCTCCCTCCCTCTCCACCAAGCTGCCTTTGTTGAAAATGATTCCATTCTTTTGTAAGATAATATTATCTTGATTCATAAAATGAGAAATCCATGCTTTTGGAATGTACTGCCGCATTAATGCCTGTTTAACACACCTGTACATCCTCACACAGTGATTGTCATGTCACATCACTTTACTCTGTAACACTGATCTACTGTTTCCTTCTTCACTAACATGTGAGCAACAGTTTGGTTTTAGATTCCACATAATGCACAGTGCCATCAGTCAACCCAGTCATGTATACCCAAAATAATCAGAGGTAATATAGAATAGTAGTCAAATTGGAATTTCAGATCCTCAGAATCAACCCAAATGCACCAATTTTTTTTTTCTCAAAACTTTTCTGGGAACGCCCCCAGACCCCAGCAGTCCATGCTGATGGCACCCTCCCCGCCCCCCCTTTAAGACAACTGAGGCCACTGAAGCAGCTCTGAAGTGATGAATTACTGACCTTGTTTGTCCTCTCACTACACACCACGCCATCACACTCACAAGAGTGTACAGCATCCTTGAAACAATCTACATCTAATACTTCCCCGTTTACTGTACATCTAATTCAAACTTCTTTTCACCTCTCTGATTAAGCTTAAAAATTCACTCAAAAGTTAAAAAATGATGCTCGGCAATCAGAAAAATCCAAAATTCAATAGCAATTTACAAGTTTACATTTTTAGCTTTTTTTCATCACAAATTCAGCATTGTGACTGGCAGCTTTAGCATGGAAAGACTCATGGAAGCTCCACCTTAAGAATACACTAGAACTAATTACCTCTGTTTTTCCATGCTAAACCCCATCCACACACCTCTCCTCTGGATACAGGTGACAAGACAAGGCTTTCTCTAGTGTCAGCAAAGAGTGGGCGGCCCTCTAACGGGACCCAAAAAGAGAGTGACTGAAGGAGACGCGACCATAAACTTGAACTCAACAACTGTGAGAAAGGAACTCACTCACTGACAACAGTGCAAGAACTACACTTGTACTCTGCTCAAATCAACTTGACAAATATGCTCTGCCATGTCAGCCCAACAGCCGTCAGTAAGACTCAACCTTTCCCAGCATCCACCAGGCCCACACAGCCTCATTTGAGGAGGGTGCATGGCTTCCTTGTGGATTGGCTGGTGAAAAACACTTAATGAGGAAGGGGGCGGGGCTTATATGCCAAGTTCATTTGAACAAGGTACAGACATCAGCTCACCTACCCCTTGAGCCAGCCCCATGCATGGCCTGTGCCAAAGGGAAAACAAGCCAAAGGAACACACCGCAGCAGCCTCATATGATTGTCGTGGCGAGGACAAGACAGCTCTCACTACCCCCATCACCCCCATCCCTGCCCCCCAACACCACCCCAGCTCTACAGCTCACCTGACCTACACTACTGGTGCTGAGTTACCCTACACACACACTGGACTACAAAAACGTTGCTGTGGGACTACGCTGTGTGGCCACGTACACATCTACACATGCCCCGGAGACAAAAGGGTGGTGACGGTTTGTTTTATCTCGTTGGTGAGCTAACAAACACCGGCTGACTCGCATACAGCTCTGGCCTTGGTGGGACTTAACAGCTAAACCAAAGGTGCAGGGACTCAGCTTCATAAAAGTGCAAAGGTACAAACTACAAGCAGGTCGCCAAAGGTGTGCAATACAGCTCCAGACAATGCAGCAACTTCACGTGTCCTAGACCAGAGTGGAGAAATAATGATCAAAAAGAAACTCCATTAGTGAACAACACCAGCCTGGGAAAGCTCCCCACACACACACGCACACACATATCTGTACTGCAAAATGGCAAGTGTTGACTGACTCTAAGCCTCAGTAAAGTAGTACCAAAAGACTTCATCTAACATTATTCAAAGATAGAAAAGGCAATTGCCCAAAGCACACACCAGCACTGACACATACACACAGACACACACACACAAGTGGAGGCAACTTTTACAGCACACAGCAGGAACACTTTACACCTGGCCTTCGTCGATGCTTCTTGCTTTCCATGACACGTAACAACAATAACACCCACCAAAAAGCACATGTAAGTTGACATTCTTTTCCAGATAATTTTTTTTTTTCCAAAGACAACTTTCTTTCACTTTTGTTGGCATAGTTTTCCACAGACAACTCTCTTTCACTTCTTCCACAAGCAACTTTTTCACTTCTTTTCCACAACAGAGCCTGTAGTGTGGGAGCCTGTGGGTGGCTGCCGGGCTCTGAGCTGTACACCGGCAGCAGCAACATGTACCAGGAGCTCAACAAGAGTAGGTTCCGCCACGTGTTCCCACCGTGTTACCTCCACCTTAAAACAGTATAAAATGCTAGAGGAGGGAAGAAGATGATGATGATGATGCGGGGCTAGGGTTGCCTTGGGCCGTAGATAGGTGCATCCTCACACCCACCAATAATCTGTGCGCTGGACTAGCATGGCTGTGCACTGCGGGTCTGTGTGAACACCGAGACAGTAGTGTACGTATACGACACCCACACCGTCATGCAGATTATAACACCGTTTGAAATCACGTACATTGATTAACGACACAGCCGCCTCCCAAAGACTCGAGCCACGCACAAAGACGCAGTAGTCATGGTACAGAGTGGTTCCTCCAGTCCCTTCAACGCTATGCTTACCCATGCAAAGGCTTGGTTTATTGCAGGCCTAAACATCGTGCTATTTACAGGGATGCACACACAACACAGACGCACGAGAGCCCTGCCAAGCGGACGAGGAAGCTCTCAAAACTAGGGGTGAATGAGAGGCCTGGAAGAATACTTGCCAAAAAGTTTCAAAAGGCAGGAAATGGCTGGACTGCTTGCTCTGAGGCACACAACACAGACAAGAGCAAACGGTGAGTGAGACAAAGATTAAGACAGTGGTGCGTATGCTCTCTTGTCTTCTCTCTCTCTGTCTCTCTCTCACACACACACATGAACAAACACCTCCAGTATATGACCTTACCATACTCTTGTTAAACTCAGACCAGCAAATTATAATACTGAATGATGTTGTACTAAATTTGCCTTTCCTAAAGTACCACGGTGGAATCTGACCCAAAGAAACAAGAAACTCATTAAAATCATGTGCCACAAAACCCCATTCACAAGTGCTTCCACATTACTTTACTATTTTTTTCAAGAAGTATTACAAGGAAAAATATTCTTTCTCCTTTTCCTGCTGACCACACTAACACAAGCTGACCTGCATCCCCTCTAATGACTGACCCTATTTCATACAGATGGCAGCTTCTTGCATTGTTTTGGGGGACACATTACTCTACTTTTTTTTTTTCAAGAGGTATTACAAGGAAAAATATTCTTTCTCCTTTTCCTGCTGACCACACTAACACAAGCTGACCTGCATCCCCTCTAATGACTGACCCTATTTCACACAGATGGCAGCTTCTTGCATTGTTTTGGGGGACACATTACTCTACTTTTTTTTTTTCAAGAGGTATTACAAGGAAAAATATTCTTTCTCCTTTTCCTGCTGACCACACTAACACAAGCTGACCTGCATCCCCTCTAATGACTGACCCTATTTCACACAGTGGCAGCTCTTTGCATTGTTTTGAGGGACACATTTTAGGGAGGAGCTCTTTAGTACAAGGGCAGGAAGGAACTGAGGTTGTGTCAAGAGAGAAACATAATAACTATTCAAATTAATGAGGGGGTTAAAGGGAAGCTGAAAAGAACGGAGAGGGCTTTAACCCGGTAGCAGCGACGGGCCTAATTTGTGCCATGATATTTACCCCCAAAAATGGATGATACATAATCTGATCACAAATGCTTTGATATATAATATGAAATGGTTTGTGTGAGGGGTGATTTTTTCTCATTTTTCTCACTAGGAGGGACCATTAAGAAACATGATCCCCGCTGCTACTGGGTTAATCCTTCCTCCTCCCCCCCTTGGTGCTGCCACTGACTCCACAAGACAGGCTACGAATGGAGGCTTGAATGAGAAAACTAAGAAAAGAAAAAAGAAAAGAATGCCGTACACATGACCCCCACACCAACACCTCTCTCTCCACACTTTGCACAACCATGCCCATAGAGTTTTCTGTTAATACAGCCCATACACACAGGCACACCCACATGCACGTTTGCAATATATACATAAATACATAACATACATACATATATATATTAGGCAGAACTATAACAAAAGGCTTACATGAAATATTTGGTTCTCGCAATAAACGAATAGACTATGTGCTCTATATATGGAAAGGTGGACCGGTTAGGTGTGAAACTAAGGATTAAACAAACTATACGATATATCATAATACAAGGAAGAGCAAAGAAAATAAACTCCCAAACACAAACATACAAAAGTAATAATGGTAAATCTCTCTCACACACACAAAAAAAGAACAAAATCCAAAATATACACAGGTGGCTATAATAATAATAATAATAATAATAATAATAATAATAATAATAATAATAATAATAATAATAATAATAATGGACACACACCCTTCACCCTCATCCTTGCCTTCACAACAGAACTACTGATGAACACCCTCAAGGAAGTTTTTTTCTGCAAATCTTCAAAGGAAAGACAAGATAAGACAGTGATTACCCTCCTTTGGCATCCCCTGACTGCCTGACCGACTGGCTCCTCACACCTCGGCCGCCCCAGTCAGTCCCAGGGCGGCAGGATACAGGCGTGCGATGAGAAGGGAGAGAGAGAGCAGCGCAAGGGCAGCAGCATCTCTGTCTCGTGATATGTGATTGGTTAGGAACAGGATCCCCTTCCTCCCCCGACAAGTGGCCACCAATGAGCCAAAATCTCAAGAAATACAGCAACCAAAACACAAAAGAAAAGGGGAAAAGGACAGTTACAGAAAGCCTACACCCACTAGTCAGACGAACCAAACCAACACACTGTCAGTAACTTGGAAAACATTGCAGATGAAAACAATGGGAAAAGGGTGAAAAAGAGCTTACAATCCCATTAGTCAGAAGCATTAAGTGTAAGGGAGAAAAGAAAGTTTGCACTCCATGTTAGTCTGACGAGGACAAAAATACTGTTCACACTCATTAATCTGACACACACTTGAACCTTTCCCTAAGAGTGTGAGAAGAAAATAAAGTACACACTCTCATCAATCTGCAATCTGACACACACTTGAACCTTTCCCTAGGAGTGTGAAAAGAAAATAAAGTACACACTCTCATCAATCTACAATCTGACACACACTTGAACCTTTCCCTAAGAGTGTGAGAAGAAAATAAAGTGCACACTCTCATCAATCTGACACACACTTGAACCTTTGCCTCAAATAATGAAGTTAGTAAGAGTTGATCTGGAAAAAAAAAAAAAAAAATCATCATTCATAATCAACAGTGAATGACCGAATAAACGAATGACCTAAGCTATGATGCATCCACAGAAGGATAAATCTTTTCATCAGTTACACGTTTAAATAGAAAAAAAACAAGAAATCCCCGTCTGCCGCACATTCAGAAAGCAACATGGACAGTCTTTTTTGATCTTGGTTTATTTACACTTCCTCTCATGCCCTGGCGACCACACAAGCAACAGCGGCAGGAGACAGACAAACCATCACGCCGCCAGACACCCAGACGCAGGACCAGGAGACTCCACAGCCAGCCACACATACCACTGGTGGCTCAAGACTCCCTCCAACACAAACCTCTGGAACCACACCACCTGCCATCCCTAAACAGACACCACTGGAGACTCTGGACTGCCACAACTGACACCTCTACACTCATACACCGGCACCACTGGAACATTCACACCACTGGCACCTCTGTACCGACACCACTGGACTGCCCAAACTGTCACCACTGGCCTTCCCTACACTGACATCTCTGGCACCTCTGGACCCACACACCTGGTGCCTCTGGACTCCCACCACTGACACCACAGTAGCACCTGTCTGGACAGATAAAAAATGACAGGACAAATGAAGGACAGTCACCCCAACACACACACTCACTCCCTCACCCTGACACACACTCTACATCCAGTCTCTCTAGGGTAATGGTGGGCAGCCTTACATAGCCCCCACACAACACCCTAAACTCCCTCACCCTGACACATTTACACTCGCCTCAACATTGGCTCTTTCAGTCCCCCATAACATCCTAAACTCTGACTCCCTCACCCTGACACACTCACACTCTCCTCAACCTTCAGTCTGTGAGGGAAATGGTGTAATGCCTCAAACAACCTCCTCACAACACCCCAGCATACTCACTCACTCCCAATCCCGAGACAACACACTCGCCCCCAATGGAACGCATAACACACACACAAACACACACACACACTCCTTCCCTCACCCTGGTCATCCACATTTGCCTCAGTGCTCATCCCTACCGGAGGACCAGTGGGTGGCATTACACAGCCCCCACAGACCAAAGGGCAACCGGACACAGCATTTAACATTTGCACAGTTTAATACTCATGTGGAAAAAGCTTCATGTGTGGAATAGGTACATCTGGATTCCATTTCTAGCTCTATTAACTGCAATTTTCTCTGTAGCCGATGTTTGAGAAGCAGATTGTGAGCTTTTATTTTCTGTATAGCTTCTCCTTTATCCGTAGAGAAAAAGAAATCAAATTGGTGTCTCTGGCAACTAATCCCTTACACAGAAGATTTTTTTTTTTTTTTAGCCGTAATACTTTCTTATTCCCTCATACCTTCTCTTTTCCCCTCATACTTTCTTTTTCCCCTCATATGTTCTCCTTTTGCCCTCATACTTTCTCCTTTTCTCATTAAAAAGGATAACTGAATCTGATACATATACTGATGACTTCAGGCAAGGGCAGAGCTACAAGAATCCACATATATTCCACACAGAAGCTTTCCTCTCATCCTGTACTTGGCTGCACCACACTCACAAGTACTCAGAACTATACTCAGTCACTCCTCAACCACAACAAACCAGCCCCATAATTACAGAAACTCATCTCTCAGCTCCTCAACACACATATAATCTTACAAACTCTGTTCTTGGCTCTTCAACACACAGACAATGTTAAAAACTTATCTTTCAGCTCAACACACAAGTAATCTTATAAACTCATCTCTCAGCTCCCCAGTACACACATAACGCCATGAACACCTGCACTGAGTTCCCCACGACAAGAACTTTTTGAACCGCCACACAAGGGAAACACAACAGTTCTAAAGCACTTGGGCAAGAACCTTCTGGTGTCTGGCTCCCTTCACCACTGGGAGGAAATCACTTCAGGAAGAAAAATTCAACATAAAAAGTCTAAAGAAGAGATACTTAAGGACTGATTTTCTTTGACAGGTGTACCTCCACCCAGCCACACCAGTACATCCTCCTCTCTTGGCCTGGAGCAGTGCATCCAGGTCCTGCCACACCCACAGACACGCCGGCGAGTGGGGATGGCCGCCAAGGAACAAGAACCAGCTCATGGCCTCCCCAGCTCTTGCTTCCTGAGTTGGGTTGCTGGGAGAAGGGCAAGAAGGGGAGCACTGAAAGAGTCCTTACTGGGGCATTCTGGCAATTAAGCACACTGGCACTGTCTCTCTCCTCTGTGGCACCATCCTGCAACACTGGTGGATAGCTCACAAGGAACAGCAGGAAACATCCTCTCACTCACAGGGAGCAAACACACTCCACACACTCCTTGCCATGGTGTGCCAGGGAGGGCCCAGGTGACGGTGGGGAGCAGTAACCAGTGTCAGGGTGAGGGCCAACTGCCCGCTCCAAACGCCCCAAAACCTGCACTCAGGGACACCCAAACATGCAAACAGGGACCAAGCACTTTCCATGACTCTCACCAAGACCCTGAGTGGCCTCTAACTTACATCCCAACTGGGCTTGGCCGGCGCCGCCGCCGCCGCTGCTCCTGGTGGCGGCGGCGGTGGTGGCGGTCGTGCTGCTACTGGTGGGCATGGCTTGGATGCCTCTGCTGGGACCCTGCCTAGTCTGAGGGGCAGCCGGGGCTCAGACTGGCTCAGGGGGCGACCCTCACCATGGGAGGACGGTCTGGGGGGTACAAGGGGGGGTCCTGGGCGGGGGACTTTGGTGAGGTTGGTGAGACTGGTTGGCTTGGGCCTGGCCGGGTGGTCTGGCGGGGCAGGGTTGCTGGGCTTCCTGGGCAGCAGCGGCCCCACAGGCTTGGTGACGGCCGACGGCTCCACACGTCGTCAGGAGGTGAGGGTCTGCTGGTGCACCTTGGCCGAGAGGAAGGTGTGCAGGATGAAGACAAACGGCTTGGGGTTGGTCTTGAGGTCCAGTTCCTGTACAAGGCAATGTGTTACCCGGGGTCTGTTCCCTCACACACCTGTCTACCTCCCATGCTGTTCCCTCACACACCTGCCTACCTCCCATGCTGTTCCCTCACACACCTGTCTACCTCCCACGCTGTTCCCTCACACACCTGTCTACCTCCCATGCTGTTCCCTCACACACCTGTCTACCTCCCATGCTGTTCCCTCACACACCTGTCTACCTCCCATGCTGTTCCCTCACACACCTGTCTACCTCCCATGCTGTTCCCTCACACACCTGTCTACCTCCCATGCTGTTCCCTCACACACCTGCCTACCTCCCATGCTGTTCCCTCACACACCTGTCTACCTCCCATGCTGTTCCCTCACACACCTGTCTACCTCCCATGCTGTTCCCTCACACACCTGTCTACCTCCCATGCTGTTCCCTTACATAGATGACCACCCCACACACCTGTTTAACCCTACACTGACTAGGCCATCCACTCTCTCACACAGCTTTTCCCTATCACTAGAGTCCTTCTACCACACTATCTACTCACACACACACAGCTCTCAACCTGTCCTTACACTCCTACACTAAGCTATCCACACACACACACACACACACACACACTCACCACTTCCATGTCACCATCAAATCGGAGCCAGATCAGCCGTGTGCCGTCATCCGAACTCATGACCAGCTTGTGGAAGGGCTGCGTCCAGAGCACCCGCCCCCGGCCGCCCCCCGCCCCCTCATGAGTGGCCAGAAGGGTGAAGCCGTCCTCGTGGTGGAGCACTAGCTTGGCCTCCACTCCACGCCACTCACAGTCTGGGGGAGGAGTGGCAAGGTAGGGAAGGCTGATGAAGGACAGATACAGGAGACAGGACCATTTAAGTGTAGCTCAGGCCATGTATACTAAACCTATTTATTTTTATTTTTATAAGAGCGGCGAGTAGCGGGCTTTTTTTTTTTTTTGTACTCTTTTTGTTGCCCTTGAGCTGTGTCCTCTGATGTAAAAAAAAAAAAAAAAGGGTAAACATAACTAGGTAAACACACACACACACACACACACACACACACACACACACACACACACACACACACACACACACACACACACACACACACTCAGCATCACACACAACCATAAAAGTATAATTCTGGCCCTGTACTCGACAAAACAGGTTAAATACACTCACAGACCACACAGAACCATACAAGTGTACCTCAAGCCCTGTATACAAGAACTAGGTAAACATACACAAATGAACCACACAGGACCATACAAGTGTAGCTCAGGTATACAACTAGGCAAACACACACACACTTAGAACCACACAGAACCTTACAAGTGTACCTGAAGCTCTGTATACATGAACTAGGTAAATACACCCACCCATCCACCTACATCCACACCCACCCACACCCACACCCACAGCCCAGACTCACAGCAGGCCACTTCCTTCTGCCTCTGCACAGCGTTGTGGGCGCCCTGTACCAGCACCTTGACCCACGTGGCAAGGTCGCGGTGGGTGTCGTGCTGGAACACACTCATGGACACGCCCTCCTGGGTCCCACAGCGCATGGTCATCGTGATGGGCTCGCTGCCTCCCAGGGAACCCTTCTGTGTCGAGTTGACGATCCTTCAGAGGGGAAGAGAGTGAATGGTGTTACTCAAGTCAGATCTTTTTAACTCGGTAGCAGCAGGGATCATGTTTCTTAATGGTCCCTCCAAGCGAGCAAAATGAGAAAAAATCACCCCTCACACAAACCATTTCATAATATATATCAAAGCATTTGTGATCAGATTATGTATCATCTATTTTGGGGGTTTATATCATGGCACAGATTTGGCCCGTCGCTGTTACATGGTAAAGTCACAAATTTGGCCCGTCGCTGCTACTGGGTTAAGTGTATGTAAACATGATATAGTATTTATGAGATGTAGTTCATACATAATTACTGCCTGATGTTGTTGGTATGTTGCAAGGTGACAGAGGCAAACAAAGAAGACCCTAGTAATAAGACATGAATGCCATAAGAGAAAGAACTGAACAAAGAGAAAACATTAAAAAAACTATGCAAAAACATAACAACTAAAATGGAAAAGATATTTGAAACATTTGAAACATTTACTAATAGCCTATTAGGTACAGTTACATATGTTGTTGTATGTACTGTTAGAGGCCAGCCTTTATATAAGCATAAGGTTTTCAGGCTGATTAGAGAACGATGAAACAGAACAAAAATATAAATCACTGAATACAGCGGAAATAGGGGAGAACAAGGGAAAGGAAAAAGGGCATGAGAGGGGAGGGAGTGCTGGCTCACCGGGTGGCCAGGAGCGGGTAGAAGACGAGGGGGTTGGCCCACGCCTCCTTGGTCCAGGGCACCTCTTGGAAGAGTATCATGTCGTGGTCCGTCACAGCACAGAACTGCGGCTCCCACTCATCCTTGCCCTGGGGAGGAGAAGGAGGAGGAGAAAAGAGAATGAGGAAGAGATCGTTAAGGAGCAGGAGGAGAAACAGAAGAGAGAAGGAGGAAGAGAAAGGGGTCAAAGAGAAGGAGAAGGAAAAGGTGAGAAAATGAGGAAGAGAAAGAGAAGGTTAAGGAGCAGGAGGAAGAAAAGGAGAGAAAATGAGGAGGAGAAAGAGATATCAAGAAACAGGAGAATTAGTATGAGAATCAAGACAAGGATGTTAATGAGGCCAAGATTAGAGAGGAGCAGGATGAAGGAAAACAAACAAGTGGAAGGGGAAGGATGAGAGGGAGAGGAAGACAGATATGAGAGGGAGAGGAAGAGGAGGAGAAGAGGATAGGAAGACAGGAGTGAGGATGTAGAGGTTAGGATCTTGTACCCACTTTCTGAGACAAGGTGGATAACTATTACACATTCCTTACACTGTTATGAATTTGGGGTTATGTCTTTGAGGTCTGAGGATGATCTTATAACCCAGCAAATACAGTACTGAAGGTGGCTCTGTATAGACCTAACAATACCCTTCTTGCTATAAAATCCTGTAACTCCTCTACCATCCATACCCATCCACCAGCCCATACAATACCTAACACCACATCCTCTACACCCACACACACATTAATACCACACCCACACCACCTTTCAGAACCAGTATTACCACACTAACAAACCTTCTAGTATCACACCCACCTTTCCCAGCCTCTCCTGACACCCTCCTTTCCTCAGCTTTCCTCACCCCCCAGCACCCATGTCACCCACTCCATAACACTCTTCCATCCAGGGGTGTGGAGTCGGATATAAAAAGATTCAACTCCGACTTCAAGAGATTTTAAAGGTTGTGACTCTGATTGCGACTCCCACTCCACCCTCCTTCCCCCTTCCCTTCCTCTGAATTTTAAGGTTGTGACTCTGACTCCCACTCCATCCTCCTCCCCCTTCCCTTCTTCTGTAGTAGGGTGGTAGGCAAATCAAACCCAGCCACAGCCCATCACACATATCGTAGAGGAGTCCAGTGGTATTTCTGTCAACTCCGACTCCACACTCTTGCTTCCATCCATTCCTAACCTCTCCCAACACCCTTTCCACAACATCCACTACCCAGCATCCACATCCCCCACCCCGTAGCCACCCTTCCTAGCACTCCTTACACACCTCCTGCCCTTTCCTCAGCTTCCACCACCCACATCATCTCTCCTTACAACCACTCCTGCTCTTTGACCTTTTCTTTCTCCTCCTCTTTCTCTCTCCTCCTCCTCCTCCTCCTCCTCCTTACTTTTTCTTTCTCTCTCATCTTCTCTTCTCTTCCTCCTCCTGCTCCTTAACCACTTTTTCTTCCTCATTTTCTCTCCTTTTCCTTTTCCTAACCCCCAATCACCCGATCACCCACCTGGTCTAGTTTCAGCTTGAGCCAGCCAATGTGGTGGATGGTGGCCTTGTCCAGCACGTCACCCAGGACTCGGTTGGCGTGGGCGAGGGCGGCTATGGTGAGGCGGTCCAGCGTGGAGTGCAGGGCGTTGTACCAGCTTATGATGTCTGCCTCCTGGGAACACCGCACCACCAGGCTGTGCAGGCGGTCGGGCGAGTGGAGCTCCAGGCTGCTGGGCTCTGTGGAGGATGTTGGTGTTAGTGGTTGGGGTATTGGTGGTGGTGGTGAATATGTTATGGACTGGGGTGGTGGTGGTTTCAGTGTTAGTGGTTGAGGTGGTGGTGGCAGTGGTGAGTGGTTGAGGCGGTGGTGGCAGTGGTGGTGGTGTTAGTGGTTGGGGTAATGGTGGTGGTGGTGGTGAGTGAGTGGTTGAGGCAATGGTGGTGGTGTTAGTGGTTGGGGTAGTGGTGGTGGTGGTGGTGGTGAGTGAGTGGTTGAGGCAATGGTGGTGGTGTTAGTGGTTGGGGTAGTGGTGGTTGTGGTGGTGGTGGTGGTGGTGGTGATTTTGGTAATGAATTTGATATTTTTACTTACTGAACACAATCTAGTTATGGCAAGTAAAGCATGATACTCTGGGATGATTTTATGACTGATGGAGGACAGTAATTAGGCATGACACTTATCAATAGTTTTATGATGAGAACAAAATGGGCAAACAAAGAAGTGAAGTGGATTTAAATGACAATGACGAGTGAAATATGATACTCTGAGATGATTTTATAACTTAAGGAAGATGGAAATTATGCAAGACACTTATCAATGGTTTTATGATGAGCTTAAACTGGGTAAACCAAGAAGTGAAGTGAGGCAAGACAGATTTAAATGATTTGGACGTGAAAGCAAGAAGGGAAGGGAGGTAGTCACTGAAGAAGCTCATGACAATCAGGAAAGTTTCACTAATACAAAAGACACAAAGCAAATCAAGTCTTAGGGTCATATTCTTAAACATTTCTGCACCCAGGAACACACACATGATAAGGCTTATGTAGGAGCTGTCGGCATTTCTATGGATAGTTTTATGTCTGAAAAAGTTTCTGTACCATGAACATAAAAAAAACACTCGTGATAACCTGATTAATCTCCTTCTCAGCCTTAGAAATGATTGCTGTGAGTCGAGGGGAAGCATCTGAGAAGACTGACCTTGTAAATGACCCCAAACTCACTCACCGTCACACTTGTAGTTCCTGGTGAGGTGGCAGAAGAGGAGCGGCACCGAGCGCGTGTCCGGCCCGTTGGTCATGACTGGTGACCGCCTCTCCTCGTCAGCCGCCAAAAACCCATTCTCAGCCCCTAAAAACCCCGACTGGAGCTCCCACCCGATATCGGCCATTACCGAGGCCTTGCGGAAATAGGGTGTCACCTCTCGGAGATACTTGACTGTAACATAGAACGAGGGGACCACTAGAAGCATCAAACAGTGGTCAAGGGGAGAGGGTGTTTGGTGTTTGTGGTTGTGGAAGTGGCAAACAATGTAAACAATTAGGTAATGTAAGGTTATATCACCCAACAACAACGACAACAGCAGCCCGAGCCACGCAAACGACAGGTGGGTGGAAGGCAGTGCGTCCCGAGTGGCGCAAGAGGACAGGAGGTTAGAAGGTTGTTTTTTTCAGGTTTCCCAGTCCAGAGAGGGAGTAGCCAGTGTCATACATCAAAGAGTCCAGGTTGAGGGGCGCCAGGTGGGTGGGGCGGGGAGTCCAGGTTGTCAGGTGCAGAGTGTGGGGCCGTGTGGGGTACGGAAAGCAGGCAGGCAGGGACGGTACATGCAGAGAGACAAAAACAGAAAAAAAACAAAATATGAGAAAGTAGTCAAAACAGTTTAAGGTAATCTACCCCCACCGTGCAGGTGGGTGGAAGGTTTTGCTCAAACTTAACCCCCAAGCTACAAGCACTGTACTCTACACAGCCACAGAGTAAGGTTGTCTGTCCACCTTGGGCTGTTTCAAGCACCCCAACAATACCTTACCGACACAAGCAATACCACAGACAGGATACAGCTACTAAGGCATGATAAGAGACATTTAGCAGCACACCAAAGTATGAAAATTCAGGAAAGTAATACCGAGATAATTTTTGTGTGTGCTTGTCATTCTCCATTTCACACCAAGTTTTTTTGCCATTAAGGTGAAAAAAATGCTCAGAAGTTAAGACTGATAGCCGGAAATTTCCCAACACCAGAGGAGGTCTGTCCCGAGAGGAGAGTGAATAAAGAAAAAATAATGATAATAATTAAGAGTTGGAGTGATGCAACGGCAGGAAATAGCTTCCAAGTTAGGCTTGAGCAAACCCAAGATTAGAATAATATCACTGGAGTCTTATTTATTATTACCATCAAGAGGAACTCATGGGCATGCACAAACTTTTATCACTACTTGCATGGTTGGTATTAAAATATTCTAAACTAAAACAGAAATAAAATAATAATCAAACCATGCACAATCAGTTTATTTGTTGCAAAAATTATAATTGGTGAGTGTGGGCAAAACATAATTGTAATATGGAATGCAAATCAAACTCACTTCCTGGGATTCATGGCTAACAAAATGCAGACATGATGCATATTTAGCAACGCCTGATCAATACCATAACACACAAGGCCAGGACACATCAATAATGCAACGCTGACGTCAACAACTCCAGAACTGAAAATTCTCCATGCACTCCATGTGTGTGTGTGTGTGTGTGTGTGTGTGTGTGTGTGTGTGTGTGTGTGTGTGTGTGTGTGTACATTTTATGAAATCCTATGCTCCCTGGTTGCTCAATACACTTCATCCTTCAGCAAGTATTGGAATGGATATTTACGTTGCTTGGGTTTCACAGTAATAATTAAGTGGTTTACTTTTATGTCAAGTTTTCCTCCCAGTATTGCAATGGATAAAGGTAATATTTTAATTTCTTTCTTGACCACTACATTGCCACCACACTGCTACATGACCGTCCTTCCTCCTAACCTTTACAAGTTTCCTTCACGTGGGTGTCCTGCAAGATTAGTTTTGTGTGTGATAAGGTGTCTGAACATGAACACAGGGAAGGGTGCTAAGGAAGGGTGTCACTACTGGGAACAAGTATATAGTGTCATTAAAAAGATTCGACATCAAAATACTACGAAGTCTCATTAACCCCTTGCATCCGATGACGCAGTATACGCGTCATTTTAGTCTCCGTAGCATATCCGGTGGCAGCGTATCGCCATGGTCATTTCAGCCAGTGTGTGTTTTATTTCTTCTCGGGTATAGTACTCGGATATGGGAAGGGCGCGTGATTTGACAGCTCGTAGTGAAGAGGTTAAAAAGATACATGACCAAAATACTACAAAGAGTTTTTCAATGTATCCAACACAACAAAGACATAGAGTAAGAATTATACTGATAATAATTCATCATTCACAACAATCACTCTCAAATCCCTGTAACACACACACACACACACACACACACAACACCAATATATTTAACTTTCCTCCCCCCAACAAAATAAAAGGCAAGGTACAAACACACATGACCACCTACATCAACACACACACACACCCACACACACACATACTCACACACACACACACACACACACAAATCACCAATATATTTAATCTTCCCAGCAATAAAATACTCAAGGTACAAACACACATGACCCACTAAATCAACACACACACACACACACACACACACACACTTACCCTCCAGCGTCACCACCTTCCCCGCCCTCTTCAGCGCCCGCACCGCCTCATCGTGCGTCGCCTCCTTCAGGTCCTCACCGTTCACCGACAGGATGGCGTCACCCACGTACAAATTCTCCGTCATATCGGCCGCCATACCCTGGAGAAGGAAGAAGGGTGAGAAAACTGTTGACTGGTGACTGGTGGTGAAGTAAAGAAGACAGAGAAGGAGAGAAGGTAGAAAGGTGAGGAAACTGTTAATTGGTGAATGGTTGTGAAGTAAAGAAGACAGAGAAGGAGAGAAGGTAGAAGGGTGAGGAAACTGTTAACTGGTGACTGGTGATGAAGTAAAGAAGGTAGAGAAGGAGAGAAGGTAGAAGGGTGAGGAAACTGTTAACTGGTGACTGGTGATGGAGTAAAGAGTCCACACAAAAAGTAGAACAGGAAGAAGAGTGAAAGAAATGAGATACAGGAGTATAGGGAATAAAGACCATATGAGAGAGGAGTGGAGAAGAGGAGTGGCAGGTGAGAAAGGTGTGAAGGGATGGGAGCTAAATGGAGATAAGATTGATTTTGGGAGATTTTGGATGTAAAAATAAAGGAAAAGGAAGAAATGGAAACACTGAGAAGGATGAAAAGGGAAAGATATAAAAGTGAAGGTAAGATAAAGCTGAATAATGTAAAATAAAAAGAAAAGGAAGCGGAAGAAGAAGAGATGAAAAACAGAAAGATGGAAAGGGAAAGATAAGATAAAGATGACTAAAGTAAAATATGAGAAAAAGGGAGAAGGGGAAACATTGAGAGGGATGAAAAAAAGAGATGAAAATGGGAAGACAAGATGAGGATGCATAATGTAAAATAAAAAGAAAAGGAAGGGGATGAAGAGATGAAAAACAGAAAGATGGAAAGGGAAAGATAAGATAAAGATGACTAAAGTAAAATATAAGAAAAAGGGAGAAGGGGAAACATTGAGAGGGATGAAAAAAGAGATGAAAATGGGAAGAGAAGATGAGGATGCATAATGAAAAATAAAAGGAAAAGAAGATAAGGTGAAGATGAACAATGTAAAAGAAAAGACGAAGGAAGGAGAAATATGGAGAAGTATGAGAAAGGAAAAGATGAATATAAACCCCCCAAAAGAGATGATACATAAACTGGTCACAAATACTTTAATTTACATATATTATGAAATGGTTTGTGTGAGTGATGATATTTTCTAATTTTTCTCGCTTAGAGGGACCATTAAGAAACATGATCCCCGCTGCTACCAGAGTAAAAGGTAAATTATGCTGCTGATGATGATGATGATGGTGATGTTTTATTTCAGTTATCAAAGTGAATAACGTTTTATGGTCCGAGTGTTTTTGTTGATTTGTTTACTTTATTGCTAATGGAAGTCTCTCTCTCTCTCTCTCTCTCTCTCTCTCTCTCTCTCTCTCTCTCTCTCTCTCTCTCTCTCTCTCTCTCTCTCTCTCTCTCTCTCTAAATCCATATCTATCTATCTGTTCATCTACCTACCCCTCTATCTATCTATCCATTCGTCCAGCTATCTATGTCTACCTTTCTATCTATCTTTGCAATCTCTACACTTAAAAAAAAATATATATGAAAAAAATAACATTCTTCCATTTATTTTTATTATTTGTGTGCTATTTTTTTATTTATATTCATCCCTTGGTCTCCCGTTTAAGAGGCATCACTAAGAGCACGCCTAACCACACTTGGCAAAAATAAACATAACTTCCTCTCTAATAATTATGCAACACTAAAGATAAAACTCTACTAAAAAGATGACACACAACCTCAAGGGCTGCAAGATGATATGACAATCCTGACAGACTGAAAGAAAACTCAACCTTCCTTCATCACCTCCTCACACACACACACACACACACACAAGACCTGGACAGAGTGTATAGATGGAGCCAATTATGGGAGATGGAATTAATGCAAACAAGTGCTGTGTTATGGAAATGGGGAAAAGTAAAAAAAAGACCAAGGAAAACATACAGGATGGGGGAAGAAAACTTAAAGGTGGTACATGAAGAAAAAGATTTGGGAGTAACGATGCAAGACACACTATCCCCAGAAAAGCACATAAACAAGCTATTTGGAGAAACCTACAGGATGATGCAAAATATAAGGGTATCATTCCATTTTATAGACAAAGAAATGATTAAGAAAATACACACACACACACACACACACACACACACACACACACACACACACACACACACATGCTGCAATAGGTGACAGATGGACCCAGATAAACTTTAAAGAAATCAATCAACAAATTCACATAGAGCCTGACACCAAGATGACTCAACAAGGCGAGTGAAGGATTTTAAAGCCGTCTTTCTCAAACTTTTGCTACTTACTGCAACTTAGTTATATTTTAAGTCCTGCATACCCTCACAACCTGATAGTACTAAGAGCTGTGTCACATCATCTGGTATTTAACTGTTTATTTATGAAGAAGGGATGACCGAACTCTCAGTATCATGATTCAGACTTTGAAGAACCTTGCTTTAGTGTACTACGAGACATCACATGACAGGCCAAGAAGTTCCCCGTACCCCCACGTCATGTAACCTAACCTAAGCTGCAAGTCAACGGTATCACATATTCCACCAGAGGATTATGTGAGGCCTTCTTTAAGGACTCTGGGGTACTACAAGACACCACATGACAGGCCAAGAAACTCCCCACACTGCTACATCATGTAACCTAACCTTCAATGATCAAGACTGTTACAGATGGCACCAAGAGAACATGTGAGTCATTCATGAGGGACTCTAATATACAACAAAATAATGACAGGCAAGAAGTTTCTCAATCACACCGCTACATCATGTAACCTGACCTGCAACAGTCACGGCTATTACAGGAGGCACCAAGAGGATTATGTGAGGCACTTCTACAGGACTTTACTATTACAACAAAAAAATAGAAGGGCATGAAATTCCACACATCACTGCATCATCTGGTCTAAGAGAGGAGCATCAAGAAAGGCCTGAAACTAAATTGATTCATTCTGCTTCAACATAAAAATAAATAAACATAAATAAGTAAACAAAAATAAACAACAACCTAACCTAAGTCAACAGTACTAATAATGACAAAAATAAATTAGTGCAAATAAGTATATAAAGAACAACCTAACTTAACCTAACCAAGTCAACATTACTACTCAGAATAGGAAAAAAATATAAATATATACATACGACCTAACCTAACCTACACATAAGCGTAACAACAAATTAATAGATATGAGTAAACAAATACGACCCAACTAACCTAACCTGCCTTACCAACCTAACCTACTAATAAAATAAATAATAAATAATAATAAAATAAATGACCTAATTAACCTAGCCTGCCCTAAGAGTCCACAGTACTAAAGGAGGCACTGACCCTGGCCCCCCTACAGAGCTCTTGGCACTCCCACAACAAGTACTGCCAGACTTAGAAATAGCAAATACCAATCATCCTGGCACCTACAGCGAGACAAAAACAGGCCAGGAACAACAATAAACACACACACACACACACGATAAGTCAAGTAGCAATAAAACAAGATTGGCGGGTGCTTAGCTCGGTGACAGACAATATTACATGGAAGAGTCCAATTGTTCTGGGACTTATCATGGTTGTTCTTGTCTTCTTCCCGACTCTCTCTAGTGCGGATTATAAGGAATCAAAATACTACAGCGACTAGGTAAAAAGGTAAGACTACGAGCTCACCGTTTGTGCCGAGTATAGGAAACTAATTAGCACAGGTAAGAAATCAGTTAAGAATTTTAGACCGAGATCATCTTTTGTGTTGCGTATAAGAACAAAATAACATAATTAATAAGAAATCAATTACCACTTAGGGATCATCTTTTGTTTTGTGTATAGAGCAAAATAACACAATCACTAAGGAATCAATTAACACTTAGAGATCATCTTTTGTGTTGTGTGTAGAGCAAAATAACACAATCACTAAGGAATCAATTAACACTTAGAGATCATCTTTTGTGTTGTGTGTAGAGATCTAATTATCAGTCATTAAGAAATCATCTAATAAGTACAGTATTACAAAACCATCTTTACTGCTGAGAATAAAAACCAATAAACACAATCACCAAGAAATTAATTAAGACAGGAATCACCTTTTGTGCTGCTTATAAAAAAACATAAACACAAACACAAGGAGATGAACTTATACTGTGAGATCACCTTTTGGGCTGAGTATAAAAAAGCTAATTATCATGAACACAAAAAGACTGTGAGATCACCTTTTATGAACTCACCAATGACTGAGAATCAACCAGAAAGACTGACATCAACTTCAATAGGATTTTTCTTTGGTATCTATCACACAATTTCCCATGGTACTAAGTATGGGAATATTATAAAAACTTGAGTATTCAATCTAGAGTTCAATCTAAAGAGAAAAAAGATAAGTGATGTGATGGAAATAAAAGCAAAGTATATAATTCAGCAGAAGAGAGGAATGAAAGGCGGAGAACTTACATAACAATTCAAAGCAATATGTCACAAGAAAAAAATGAGAAAGGGTGGAGGCATGCTGGTAGAAGATAGATTGAGAGGCAACATTGCGGCAGAATTTGAGATGAATGCAATTAAGAAGAGGGAAGCTTACGAATTGAAAAGCCTTTGACTCCACTCTATCCAAAAGGGCCGTGTGTGTGGAGCCCCACCACACAAGAGATACATACTCCATGCAAGGACAAACAAGGCCCCTGTATATGGGACTATAATGCATGATGCTAAACAAAGTAAGGTTCTATACATTTCAAACACAATAAACAAGAGATGCCCTCAGTTATCATCTCACCATCAAGAAAGCAAAGAATAACATAAGATAAGTACAGGTAAGCTCACAAACAAGACCACCTCATGTATCGTAAACAGAATCAGGACAAGAAAAACGTATGGAAGTATCTACTGACCAAACTAAAGATGCATGATGCTACACAAAGTAAGGTTCTATACATTTCAAACACAATAAACAAGAGATGCCCTCAGTTATCATCTCACCATCAAGAAAGCAAAGAATAACATAAGATAAGTACAGGTAAGCTCACAAACAAGACCACCTCATGTATCGTAAACAGAATCAGGACAAGAAAAACGTATGGAAGTATCTACTGACCAAACTAAAGAACACAAGCACCTTAGGAAAAAATCTCATCATATCAATATCACATCAAGAATAAATGGCTCCACTATATAAATTGCATGCGCCATGACGGGCTTAGGCTGACCACCAGGCCCCTGAAGAAAGCCTACTGGTGCTATAGGAGAAAACATAAAAAATAATAATAAAAAAGCGAAGGAAGACAGGAGAATGCAAACACAAAAGTAAGACACAAAATAATGAACACAAACACCTCAGGAAAGAAACTCATCATACAAGGACAGCAAAGGAAGGCAGAAAATTATAACACCAAAAGTAGTGACGTAAAACAATAACACAAACACTCCAAGATAAAAACTCGACATTCTAAGACTGCAAAGGACGACAGGAATGAAAACAATACTACCAACACAAAAGTAGACACAAAATTATTAACATAAACCACCCACACAAAGAAAATGCCACAGCAAAGATAAACACTGCCCCCCAGCCCTGGCACTCACCTTAAAAATCTTGGATATGAGGATCGGCATCTTGTTTTCCCGTCCACCTTTGATGGAGATGCCGAGGCCGTTGTTGTCTGACTTACAGATCTGGACGACTCTCTTCTGGCTGGCGATGGGCTCGGGGACATCGCTGGGGCCACTCTCGCCGTCTGACCCCTGCACGGCACTCAGGTCATCCAGGTCAGTCAGTGTCACGAAGAGCAGGTCACCTTCCAGGGTCAGCCGAGCCTGGTGCCAGGTGCCCCCGGCCCCCCCCACCAGCACCTCAGTATTGCCCACCTTCTCTCCCATGGTGCCGCTGCCTCACATCACCTGCCAGGACACACACACGTCAACTAAGCTGGCCTCGATACATTCTAATCACATGTATATCTTTCATTCAAAGATGTCTGCCAAGCTTGTGTTTCTATTTCATTCAGCTTGACATCTACTGCATTGTTCAAAGGTTAGATACAGTAGACACATTTCTGCAATACTTGTGTGTGTGTACTCTATTCAGCTTCTCGTTCTCATCAAACACTGCTTACTCAATTTCAGTAATGCTGTTTTCTTATTGAGTTGTCACTGATAAGACAAAAAAATAGTTTTGTATTTTTCCACTCGACATCCTCCCTACTTCCAGTTCACAAAAGATAACTCCCCAATAAGTTCCTGTGATAATGTGTTCTTTTAAAGTTATCATACATAAGGCTGAATAATTCTCAGGCATTTGTATTTAATACAGCTAGACTTTGTACCATGATTTCAAACGGTTCTTCTGGTTAGTTTCTGCAATACTTCAAAAACTGTTACTGGCAGAACTGAACAATTCTTTTATGAAAATTCACCTTACATTATCAAACAGTACGTGATAATTGCATTTTCTTAAAGGTGAAGTTGGGGACATACGCTAAACCTGCGTGTATCGTCAAGACTCATCTTTGTCACCTAAAGTTTTGAGTCTGTGATGGGTGAGAACCCACTACCCAGTGGCAGAAGACCTTTAGATATCTGGGTTAACACAGTTTACCTTCCTCAGGTGTAGCCAGATACCTTTTTATTGACCATCTCAAAAGGAGAAATGAACGTCCGTGTGGGCTGCGAGCCAACAGCCCATACTGGCATCAAACTCTGGCCTGTGGATTCAAAGTTAGACATGCTAACCACTACACCACAGTTTTCTTAAATTTTGGAATAAATTCACATCCACAATCTTCTAAGAACCGATACACCAAGTTATGCAAAACACACACACAACAAACACCACCAATAAATTTTTCTATAGTACCAGAATCGTCAAAACGAAGTCTTACTGAAGAAATAGCCAATTGTCCATCATCAATGTTAACAAAAAAGATATGACTACTATGAGACAAACACTGAGAAAAGGGACGATCACAAGAACGGACTCCCTTATCTCTCTACAACCACTACTAATGGTAAATTCAGCAGGACAGGTTAGGCAAGGTTTCACTCAGCTAGCTACAGTACTAAATGTCAATCATAGGTACTCCAGCTATTTCCCCCTGTTATGCATCAGCACATCTCTGCCTCAGCTTGGCAACTTAGCCTCATTTTCAAGTTCAGCATGGCAGGTTTGTAAACCCTCACAACCATACAAAACATCTTTAATATTTCCTGTGTAGTATTTTGTGTTCATGAAGTGTAACACTCTGAATTTTCTCTTTCACTACACTCCCACATGACCACAGCGTGTAACGAAACACACGAGAAATTAATCCAGACAAGGAAAGGTTTTGCCGGCGACAGGGATCAAACCCACGACCAGTGAGATGGGAAAGCCACTCCTTAACCAGCCGGCCAAAGAGGTACCCCTCTTGCAGAATGAGTTATGGGAGGCTCGCCCATCAGGCAAGTCAGCTGCAGTACAGAGGTAGCTAAGAAATTTGAGGAAACTATACAGGAAATTTTTGAAGCAGTAATTGGTGTCATATCAAAACCTAACCATTATGGATTGTATGCATAGGATAGTATAGTTTGGTATGAGCAGTTACAGACACTGCATTGGACACTGGACTGTGAAAATGACCCTTAGCCCCACCCATGAGCCTCAGCAAGCACTAACTGGACTGTTCCTCATCCAAACAGTCGCTATTCACCTGTATTCTCCTTTAAGCACTCATTAGTCATGGCTCAGCTGGTGCAGTGGCTGGCTCATTATTTTGCTGCAATTAATGAGATGAACCATAAAGGGGGAAGATTCATAAAAGTGCAAGCCAGTAATTTGGTGTGCTCTGTGATCTTTGTCATTTCTTTCAAAAATTTTTGTGACATACAAAAAATAAATAAAACATCACTTAAGTCCATATTCCTTTCTTATCCATCAGTATTTTTAGCTTCACTGGCACATGGAGGAACAAGGACAAGGCCAGTTTATCTCCCATCTCACAGGCATGCATAATTCCACACAACACAGCACAGCCACTGCCAGCCAGCCCCACAGCCAAGCACCTCATGTTTGGTAAAATTTCAGAAGTACACCCATTTTATACTGCCAGATGAAATTATTATTATCTGGTAAGTTTTGATGCATTTTCAATAGACCTGCTGACTGTTTCACTTGCAAATCATTATCTTTTTTCTCAACCCCCTAATTTATGCAAAACAAATATATAAGGCAACTCAAGAGCAAACAAATAAAAACTCAGCTGAAAGAAGTTTCATTCTCACAATAGGCAAAAATGAGAAAAAATATTCACTCAAGGCCTCAAGACACCACGAGGGGCAGGCTCTGCTGCTGCCCGAGTTGAGCCGCCACCTTGACTGCCAATCACTTTACAGCGATTCAACACAATGATGCAACAAGGCGTATCATATGCAATCATCATAAGCAATTAATCTCAATAAATCTGAATAAACTCACTCAAACCTAACCAAATCCAAGCCAACCTGACCTAAATGAAATAAATCCAACCTAACCTAACCTGACCCGAGCCCCACTGCCGAAACATGACAAACGGAAATAAATCACTCAAAGTGTTCATGACATCATATTTTAAGTTATTGCTACCTCGTGAAAGAGACTTGCAATGTAAAGCTTTATGTCAGTGTATTCTATATGCATAAAGTACTTCATATAGCACAACAATGTCCTTTGCAGTAATACGGGTGTAGTTCAGGAATAAGACCAAATGATTTACCCATAATAACTTTGATTTAAGATTTTTGATTGACAAACAAAAAAATCAAAATAGAAAGCCAATTGACTCCACATTACTTCCTTATCCTCCATCATTTTAAAGTTTCACTGATACCTGGAGGAATGAGGATGAAGCAAGTTAATTTACCACAAGACAGGTGCACATAATTCCACACCTGCACAGCACGGCACAATAAAAAAAGCCACTTGACTCCACATTACTTCCGCAACCTTCAATATTTTCTAGTGTCACTGATACCTGGAGGAACAAGGATGAGGCAGTTAGTTTTCCACCTGACAGCACAGCACACCTCACATTAGGTAAAATTTCAGAAGTACACCCGTCTCAAACTGCCACACGAAACTATTGTTATCTGATAAGTTTTGATGCATTTTGAATAAACTTGAGGACGATTTATCTCGTAACTCGCTATTTTTGTTTTCTCACCCCTTCTGCCCTTCCCAAAATTAGTGATTTAAGCGAAACAGGTACAGGACAACACTGAACAATAAAAAAAGACACTGGACTCGATATTATTTTCTTATCATCCAGTATTTTCCAGTCTCTCTGACGGCTGGAGGAACAAGGACGAGGCAGCTAACTTTCGACTTGACAGGTTTGCAAATTCCACACCTGCACAACAATAAAAAAAAGAAAGCTCTGGACTCTACATTATTTCCTATTTTCTGGTCTCACTGATGGCTGGAGGAACAAGGATGAGGCAGATAACTTTCCATTTGACAGGTTTGCAAATTCCACACCTGCACAACAATAAAAAAAGAAAACTCCAGACTCCATATTACTTCCTTATCCTCCAATATTTTCTGGTCTCACTGACGGCTGGAGGAACAAGGATGAGGCAGCTAATTTTCCACCTGACAAGTATGCACAATTCCACACCTGCACACCACACAGCCACTGCCCACACCACATACACACTGCACAGCCTCCTTCACAGCACACTAGTTTTCCAGGCACTGCACCGTGAGACAATACACCATCAAAACGTCACAATAGAAATCACATGAAAGGTGTCAGAGTAACCTTCATGTATCCTCTTTTCTCTTGCCTTGGGACACACACACACACACACACACACACACACACACACACACACACTTTCCAGAGCATTAAAATCCCTCACACGTCAATTATAATCTTAAAACACCACAAAAAGAGTCCATTTATCTCCCTCATCCCCGGAGCTCAAGATAAGGATGTTCAGGATGCTGGGAGGGACACGGGTCACCTCAGGCCGTGATCTGAGGCCACCAGCAGCATCTCACTTTCCTTAATCACTGTCACGTTAATTATAACCTTAAAACACCACAAAAAGAGACTCCATTTATCTCCCTTATCCCCGGAGCTCAAGATAAGGATGCTCAGGATGCTGGGAGGGACACGGGTCACCTCAGGCCGTGATCTGAGGCCACCAGCAGCATCTTACTTTCCTTAATCACTGTCACGTTAATTATAAGCTTAAAACACCACAAAAAGAGACTCCATTTATCTCCCTCATCCCCGGAGCTCAAGATAAGGATGCTCAGGATGCTGGGAGGGACACGGGTCACCTCAGGCCGTGATCTGAGGCCACCAGCAGCATCTCACTTTCCTTAATCACTGTCACGTTAATTATAAGCTTAAAACACCATAAAATGAGACTCCATTTATCTCCCTTATCCCCGGAGCTCAAGATAAGGATGCTCAGGATGCTGGGAGGGACACGGGTCACCTTAGGCCGTCATCTAAGGCCACCAGCAGCATCTTACTTTCCTTAATCACTGTCACGTTAATTATAACCTTAAAACACCACAAAAAGAGACTCCATTTATCTCCCTTATCCCCGGAGCTCAAGATAAGGATGCTCAGGATGCTGGGAGGGACACGGGTCATCTTAGGCCGTCATCTAAGGCCACTAGCAGCATCTCACCGGCTTTAATCACTGTCACGTTAATCAGTGTGGCTTCAGGTGAGGTTTTCAGGGCATTTTCAGCGTGAGAGCAAGGCGGGGAGTGGTAAAATGGTGCTTCAGTGCTTCTCGCCGCCACCACCACCGCCGCCCACCTCCCTCACTGCCCTCAAGACAACTGTTGCCTCATTCCTGTGTGCTGCCTCCCCTCCACCTCACTTTTCCCCTCCCCCTCCCTCCCCAAGCCTCAACACACGGGGAATCGAACACGGGAGGGGAGGAATCCGTGTCTATCATCATGCAAAAGAAGTGAAAGCAGTTATGCAGCGTTTTATCCCTTCTCCCCTTCTTCTTCGTTGTTCCTCTTCCTCCCCTTCTTCCCCTCCACCTCACTTTTCTTCCCCTCCCCAAGCCTCAACACACGGGGAATCGAACACGGGAGGGGAGAAATCAGTGTCAAGCATAGGATCATCATGCCAAAGGAAATATAAAAGCAAATCCCGTCATGCAGTATCCTGATATCCTTTAATTCTCTCCTCCTCCTCCTTCTTCTTCCCCTTCTTCCCCTCCCTCACAGCCTCCTCCCCAGCCCCTATGCCTACCCTCGCTTCCCCTAGGCCTCCCCGCAGCCTGCACCTCCACACACCAAGTTAAATGGATACAACCTAACCTACGCAAGTCCCCCATCACCCCTCCAGCAAAGTTGTATACAGATCAAAGCGGTTTTTTCTTTCTGCCTTTTTTTAACCTATACCACGTTCTTCTCCCCCCTCCCCTGCACGTGTGACTGGTGGAATGTTCTGTCCTCTGCAGCGTGTGGCCGGCATGGTGGTGTGTGCCTCCCAGGGCCTCATAAAAGGAAGATTAACAAGTGTCTCCCCGGTTGCATCTAACACCTCAGCCACACCTCCTCCCGAACCCTGATTTAACCTCCTCCTCATACCTTGAAAACCCTTAAAACACCCAATATAAACCCTTCTTTACCCCTCACAGACTCTTCTACTATTTTCCGCTATCCCATAAATGCTAAAAATCTCTCATAATCGAGGTTGTAAGGCATAAAATGAAGCCGAAGTCGCTCACAGGGAATACGAACATGTTGAGTTTCTGGCACCCTAAAGAGTATGGGAATAACTCCGTGTGTGTGTGTGTGTGTGTGTGTGTGTGTGTGTACAGGCGTGTGCATTTGTGTATACGTGTCTTGGTATGCATACAACCGTCTATTAATGTTACTAAGCGCCTACGGACATATATAGATAAGACACCCAAGGATGCCGCCAAAATACATCCCTTCTCTCTCACCTATTCTTCCCCTTCTCTCCCCTTTCCTCTCTTTCCCTTCCCTTTCTCAGCTATCTTCTTCCCCCCCTTCCTTCCCCTTCTCTCGATCCTCTCTTTCTCTTCCCTTCCATGCATATTCTTCCCCTCCCTTCCTTCCCCTTCTCTCGATCCTCTCTTTCTCTTCCCTTCCATGCATATTCTTCCCCTCCCTTCCTTCCCCTTCCCTTCCACAGCTATTCTTCCTCTCCCTCCCTTCCCCTTCCTCCACATTCTTTCCTCTCTCTCCCTTCCCTTTCATAGCTATTCTTCCCCTCCCTTCCTTCCCCTTTTACTCCCATAGCTCTTTCCCTTCCCTCCCTTCCTTCCCCTTTTACCCCCATAGCTCTTTCCCTTCCCTCCCTTCCTTCCCCTTTTACTCCCATAGCTCTTTCCCTTCCCTCCCTTCCTTCCCCTTCTCTTATTCCCTCTTTTCCTTTCCTTTCATAGCTATTCTTCCTCTCCCTTCCTTCCCATTCCTTCCCCCTCTCTCCCCTCATTCTCTTCCCTTCCACAGCCCCTTCCGCTAAATAAGATACCCATGGATGTCACGCCGAAATATATCCCTTCTCTCTCTGCTCTTCTTCCCTTCCCTTCCTTCCCTTCTCTCCCCTATTTCCCTTCCCTCTTCCACTGCCCCTCACGCTGAAATATTCCTGAGCGGGGCAAGGCGCTGAGTGGCATGGAATAAAACATGAAAATGCGATAACAACGGAGTGAAAAGTTATATGTGTCCAACCCCCTCGTCGATATCACTTTCCTCATGGCGCCCGGTGCAAATCTCTCTCTCTCTCTCTCTCTCTCTCTCTCTCTCTCTGACCCCATCTCATGAAAGGGGAGGAAAAAGGGGAGAGAGGGAAGGGGAATAAACGGGGAGAAGGAAGGGGAATAAAAGGGGAGAAGGAGGAGGAGGAGAGAGAAGGGGAAAAGTACAGAGACAGAGAGAGAGAGAGAGAGAGAGAGAGGGCGTGGAGAAGCGTGTGAAATGCATACATGATCTCTCTCTCTCTCTCTCTCTCTCTCTCTCTCTCTCTCTCTCTGTCGTAATCGTTTCATCATCACCATCCGTCTCTCCAGCATCGTCAGCAGCAGCGGCCGACTTTCAGGGTCAGCAGGTAGAGTAAGGGGCGCGATGATGCCGACACGCGTGGAGAAAGAAAAAAAATAGGACCAGTTTTGCTTAAGATTGCGAAGTTATGTGAGTCAACAGGGAAGCAGACTTATTCATTCATCTATTGAGCTTTGTATTTATTAGTTTGTAGCTCTCGTTCAAGCTGAGATACAGTAGGGGAGAGCGGTGATGATTCGGACAGTGGGATGGGCCGGACATAGCAATTATTGTAAAACGTAAGGGCAATATATGTGCCGCGAGATCTTGTGTGAATGTGGAAAGCTTTGTTGCCCTGGACCCGTATTCTCAAACCTTTCGGCGCCCAATTACACATATTTGACAAGGCTTTCGCAGGCGTTTTGGGCATTTTCAGGTGTAGTTTAATGGCCCTGGTGGTTGTTTAACTCTTCTTCTGTACCATCAATGTGAAAAAGAAGCTCCTGAAAGCCCGATTAATTTCCATTTTGACCTTTGAAAATAGTTGATGTCCGAGGTGGAGGCGTCTGAGAATACCGCCCCTGGGCCTGGACCACGCAAGATAACCACGCCCTTGGAACTGTATTTTTCGATGCAGGTCAGATTTTTTTTCATCTCCTATGTAATATTTATAGGGTGTGTCTCACTTCAAGCATATGGCAAATAGCGGATTGTGCATTATTATGATGAAGCAGTGATGCAAAGCGGAGGTACTGCCGCAGAACACGAACACCTGCTGGCCCTCGTGCTGGAAGTGGACTGTACGTGCCCTGCCATTTATTTTATATAGATACGTGAAGATTCGGACAGTTGATTTTTTCATGATTTTTATTAATTTCAGATCAGTATAATGATATCTGTGTTGCAGTTATTATAAAGAAGCTAATTTGATTGATTTATTTTCAGATTTTATGCTTGTGAGGGAAGAATGAAGCCATAATTCCACAATTCTTTAAGGTATATGTTAGTTTTCCTTTTTCCTTCCCATGAATATTAAGAGGCTATTATTGTACTTACACAGATGTCTTGGAGTTGATCATTTCTTGTTAAAAAGCTAATCTAACTTATGTTATACAAGATTTAGCCGAGCAATACGAGTGTCTGTGCCATCCCACCTCCCTGGCCGAACCATCACGTACACGGGTATAAGGATGGTTCGGACGATTAGAAATTTGTGTTTCATCACCTACTGATGAAAACCGGAAATAGCTACGAGTGTGACATTAACAATTAAAGACCCAAATGATGAAGGAACCTTTTGAGGTCAACAAAATCACATTACTGCTTCCATTTATTTATTTATTTTTATTTCTTAAGTGGCCGAATCATCACCGCTCTCCCCTATACCGTTTTGCCCCGTTGGAGACACGAGCAGAAAGACATATAAATCTGTAGGTCCTATTCCCAAACATTTCGGGGTTAGACACGCACATTTGACAAGGCTTTCGTAGAGGTTGTGTTAGTGTTTCCATGGGTATATTAATGAGCCTAGTGGTAGTTTGACAAGGTTGCTGCACTGTGACCGTAAAAGGCACTCGTGAGAACCCGACTGACCTTTGTGACCTTTGAGAATATGGTCGCTATTACAAAACACATTCGGTTCTCTCATCACCTATTTCTAGAGGTCAACGAGGGGGTCAGTCGTGTTCTAATGACTATCTCTGCAGGTTCATGGTACAGAAGAAGGGTCACACTACCACCAGGATCAAAAACTACTCCTGGAAATGCCCACAACTCCTACGAAAGCCTTGTCAAATATGTGTTGCTGGACGAGGAAATGTCTTGTAATCCGACCGTATTTGTTGTGAGAGCCGAAAACGTCTGAGATACGTCCGATGTGTGATCACGAATATATAATCCAGCGTCAGATTTATTACCATTTTTGTGTTCCTTCTTTCCCTGTTGTTGTTTTGGGGATCCATCAGATTAATCCACCCATCTATTTTCCCTTTGTGTACATTATCGAATTTCAGTATGAGACCCTTTCCTTCGAGTCTGATAGTGTCACCTCACATATTATGGCAGGTAAAGCATTCGCCATCTCTCTCTCTCTCTCTCTCTCTCTCTCTCTCTCTCTCTCTCTCTCTCTCTCTCTCTCTCTCTCTCTCTCTCTCTCTCTCTCTCTCTCCTTTTCTTTCTTTCTTTCCTTTATTTCATTTTCCATTTGATGTCTTTTCTTGTTTCTTTATTTATACCTCCTCCCACTTCCCCCCTTCTCTCTCTCTCTCTCTCTCTCTCTCTCTCTCTCTCTCTCTCTCTCTCTCTCTCTCTCTCTCTCTCTCTCTCTCTCTCTCTCTCTCTCTCTCTCTCTCAAGTTCTCAACACAGCATTAGGTTCCAACACCACTTAATAAAAATGCAGCAAATCCTCACACATGGAATCTAATCGGCTTACGAGTGCTGACTGTCACTTATCACGCTCTCCATCACTCCTCCCAGCTGTCAGGACCTCGGCTCATAATCCCGTCTTATAACTTTAACGATTACCGGAATTATGGCCGAGAAGTTAATCAGACCCACACACATACAGTTCCCAATCACGCGTTGAGACACAGTAAAGGAGGAGAGAGTGGATCTTGTAACGGTACGCTTGAAGGAGAACAGATAAAGAGATAAATATTGGATTGGCAAGGACAGAGAGAGAGAGAGAGAGAGAGAGATAGCGACACACACACACACACACACACACACACACACACACACACACACACACACACACACACACACACACACACCACGAACTCTGCTCATTAATTGATTATCTGTAATTTAGCCTCAAAATGACCCTGTTAGCTTTATGATTATTGCCGCCAATCTCGTTCATTGCATATCTTTTTGAGTGTGTGCTTTCATTTATATGTGTTCTCATTATTACTGTTGCTATTTTTTCATTATTATTATTATTATTATTATTATTATTATTATTATTATTATTATTATTATTATTATTATTATTATTATTATTATTATTATTATTATTATTATTATTATTATTATTATTATTATTATTATTATTATTATTATTATTATTATTATTGTTGTTGTTGTTGTTGTTGTTGTTGTTGTTGTTGTTGTTGTTGTTGTAATGTGGATGGTGCTCTCTTTGACCATTCATGCTTTTAGAATATTTTTTTTCCGTTTTGCTTTTCTCATTACATTTTTTTTACAGTGTTATCACTGTTGCCGCATTATTGCAGACGTAGGATGGGCGAGGCGACGCGCTCCCCGGCGTACGCCCCCGTTGATTGTTGACTGATATGCCTATCTCCAGTTCCAGAGACTTGAGAATTGCAGGTTCTTGGCATCAGACCAGAGTTATAATGCTGAAGCGGTAATGAGAACATCTTTGTAACTTTTTAGTACTCGCTGGATGATCATTAAGAACTGCAGGATTTTCCGGAGGGACACGGTGGAGAATATCGAGAAGAGTCGCGCTGCCAGACTTGCTGGGAATCGGGACCAATACGACCATATAGGACCATCTCATAGGACTAGAGCTCTCCTGAGGAGAGACAAGAAGAGGTATGCCACGAGTCTTGCTGAGGAAGTCGAGGGCCATTTAAATGCGAATGACCTCTAACCTGCTTACCGAGTCCCGAAGAAGCTCCGCTCCGAGCCTCCCTCCCACTATCCGAACAGCTGACGGCTGAGTACTTGAGGAGATGTACACGGCAGACCCTCCACGTGGGCAGCTTTCAGTTGCCGGGTTGCAGGTGGCGGATGCTGATCCACCCATCGATGAACGCCTGCCCTCTCTTGGCAAGGTCAAAGAGGCTGTGGCAAAGTTGAGGGGTGGAAAGGCAACTGGTACCTGTAACATCGGTGCGGAGCTGTTCAAAGCTGGAGGTGAGGCAACCCGCGGGGTTGCGTGCAGTCTTGTCTGACGTGTGGCAACATGGTACCATTACTCGTGACTGGAAGAGGGGGTTGGTCGTCCCTATCTGGAAAAGAAAAGAGGACTGTAGGACCTCACTAATTACCGTGGTATTACGCAGCACATTGTGCCTGGCAAGGTGCTTGCCTAGCTATTGCTCATGCGGATTCGCAGGGAACTGCTGAAGCAGCAGAGACCTGAGTAGCCCGGGACACGCCAGGTAGGTTGACAACTGACCGTATCCCAGCGCTTCAGTTACTAGTACTTCGTGTGGTATTGTTATTTTTACTCTTGTTTCATCTTTCTAGATATCTTTTTTCTTATAATATTTATAATTTTCCCTTTCTTCCATTTTCTTCCTCTTCTCATCATTCATCGCCGCAATATCTTTTCCACTCCTACACGACCTTTTATCTCCCTCTCCTCCATTCTTATCCTTTCCCACTCTCCGCTTTACTCGCCACTCCCCTTCTTCCTTCTTTCCGAATCCTCTTTTGTTTCTCACACTTCGCTTGATCCCCTTCTGGCGCCCTTGCACTCAGATTAAGGAAACGAATCCCATACTCTCTCTCTCTCTCTCTCTCTCTCTCTCTCTCTCTCTCTCTCTCTCTCTCGTTGTTTCCTTCCTTTCTCGCCGCCCTTTGGCTGGCTGGCGATGAGTTGTCTGGGCAGCGGGCGTCACTGTGGCCTTTGTTCTGTTTCGCCCTCGTGTGTTCTTGCAGTCTCTCTCTCTCTCTCTCTCTCTCTCTCTCTCTCTCTCTCTCTCTTGGTCTTTTTCTTGCTCTTCTTTTACTTCTCCTTTTCTTCTTTTTCTTCTACATCTTCTTTCCTTCTCTTCTTCCTCCTCCTCCTCCTCTTCCTTTATTTTCTTTTGCATCTTTCCTTCTCCTCTTTCATCACCTCTTCTTCTTTTTCTTCTTCCTCTTCCTTTTCTTCTTTCTCTCTTCCTCTTCCCTCTCCTTCGTCTATCATTCTCCTTTTCCTATTCCTTCTCTTCCTCATATTTCTCCTTCCCCTTCCTTCTCCTCCTCCTCCTCCTCTTCTCTAATGCATCAAGCTACCTTTCCAGGATTAATTATTCGTGCATTTGGTTACAAAGCTCACTTCCATTCCTCGGTCATTCCATTGCTTTAGTTTAAGTTTACATGTTCTCTCCCGCTTCAGATCAATGTTAGAGGCAACGATATTCCCTGAGTCTGTTTAACGTCGCTTGGTCTTTCGTCAGCAACACAGAGGCTGGTTTGTCTCTTTCGGTCCGTTTTTCAAGGCGTGGTTAATTGGTTTGGTTGATTCTCTCTCTCTCTCTCTCTCTCTCTCTCTCTCTCTCTCTCTCTCTCTCTCTCTCTCTCTCTCTCTCTCTCTCTCTCTCGTTCTTCGGTTAGTAGGCTATTAATTCGTGTACCTATTTCTTTTTCTTCTCCTCCTCTTCCTCCATCTCCTCGTCCTCCTCCTCCTCTTCCTTCTCCTTTCCTTCTTCAGTGGATCAAGCTACCTTTCCGTACCCAATAATAGAAACAAATAGCCAATCTAGCCACATGACTTAAGAAATAATAATACGACTTTGAAATATCTGCCGCTAATCAACACTATAAAAAAAATAACAATACCTCGCATTCTCCATCCGCCCCAGTCTCTCATAACGACCTTCCAAGTAGCGACCTCATAACCACCGTTGCCAGATTGTCGTACTAAGAGCATAGTATTTACCGGTTTCTGACGCCTAACTATTGCCAAAAAAAGGAAGATCTAACTTAACGATAACTACCAATGAGTTTCGTGATTGGAGTTATTGCCAACAGAAGGTGTTGGGGTAGGAAGTCGGGAAATATAAGCGGCTGAGTACGACAATCTGGCAACGTTGCTCAGAACCGATTTTAATTCCCTATCGCTGGCGGGGTTTGACTTTCTTATATTATTTATTTTTTTCGCCCAATGGGTTCAGCCGCAGACTTTCATATATATAGCTTCATTAAGGAGTGTTTTTGTTTTGTTTTTGTTTGTTTTTACGTTCTCTGATCTCTTAGTAAAACGTCCTCAAGGCTAAGAAGAAGAAGATGATGATGCAGAAGAAGAAGAAGAAGAAAACGATGAAGAAAAGAAAAAAACAAAAAGAAAAAGAAGATAACGATTATGAAAAAAATAAGAAGACAAAGAAGAAAAGAACAAAAACAAGAACGCGAAGAACAATGATCATAAGAACAAGAAAAAAAATGAAGAAGAAGAAGAAGAAGAAAAAGGGGAAAAGAGAGGAGAAAGAAAGTGGAAATATTTGATAAATGAGAAAGGAGTTGCAATATAAATGAGTGAGAGGAGTGTGTGTGTGTGTGTGTGTGTGTGTGTGTGTGTGTGTGTGTGTTTTAAGCTTAAAAACGATGACTGCTTCTCTTATCTATCTGTCTGTCCATCTATCTCTATCACACACACACACACACACACACACACACACACACACACACACAAGAGCATTTTCCTGATGGCTGAACCGTACGTAATCCTTAGCACTACTCTCTCTCTCTCTCTCTCTCTCTCTCTCTCTCTCTCTCTCTCTCTCTCTCTCTCTCTCTCTCTCTCTCTCTCTCTCTCTTTCTCTCTTTTATTTCATTTTCCATTTAATGTCCTTTCTTGTTTCTTTATTTATATCTCCTCCCACTTCCCCCCCTTCTCTCTCTCTCTCTCTCTCTCTCTCTCTCTCTCTCTCTCTCTCTCTCTCTCTCTCTCTCTCACCGTTCCATTAGTGTATTAAGTCAATGGTCTCGGCGCCGCTTCGTGACTCCACTACATTAGGTTAATTAACAACAGGTAACTCTACGGCCACCTGTCCACCTGTCCCCGCCGATCACCTTATCACCCCGTAATTGCCTCAGGTGCGCCGCGTCATGTCAACACACCTGTCCTGACGTCATTATCTCCCTTACCTCACCTCACACAGACAAAGAGTGGAGGTAATGAAGGGAAACTCTCTCTCTCTCTCTCTCTCTCTCTCTCTCTCTCTCTCTCTCTCTCTCTCTCTCTCTCTCTCTCTCTCTCTCTCTCTCTCTCTCTCTCTCTCTCTCTCTCTCTCTCTGTATCTATCTATCTATCTGTCTACCTTACTATCTTTCTCTCTATTTCTTTCTGTTATCTATCCTTCTCTTCCTCTTCTCTCCCTTCTTTCACGCCTTTTCTCTTTCTCCTCTTTCTTCTCTCCCTCTCTTCCACCCTTTTTTCTCATTCTTCCATTCAAGGACAAATTCATTACTTTTTTTCTTCGATCTATCTATTCTATCTGTCTATCTATCTATCTACCTATCTATCCATCTCTCTCTCTCTTTCTATCTATCTATCTATCTATCCATCTCTCTCTTTCTCCTCTTTCTTCTCTCCCTTTCCTCTTCCACTCTTTTTTCTCATTCTTCCATTCAAGGACACATTCGTTATTTTTTTCATCGATCCATCTATTCTATCTGTGTGTCTATCTATCTATCTATTCATCTCTCTCTCTCTTTCTATCTACCTATCTATCTATCTCCGTCTCTTTCTGTCTCTGCCGCCACTCCTTTCGTCTGTTACCCAAAGCGCTCTTCGATCTATTCAGGCCGCGGCACAGACAGTCGCCCGCCAGCACACGACACGGCCCGTAACCAGGCAAAGTTACACAATATCTGATCAAAGTAAACACGGAAGGGGGGAAGGCGGGGAGGGAGGGAGGAGGGGAAGGGGGGAAGAGTGATAACTGTGGAGGGATTGCAGAAGGGAAGAGGAGGAGGAGGAGGAGGAGGAGGGACAGAGGGAGAGAGGAGGAGCAGGAGGGAGGGAAGGAAATGGAAGGAAAGGAAAAGGGAGGAAGGGAGAAACGAGGAGGGAGAATAATAGAGGTAGAGGGATTGCAGAGGAAGGGAGAAGAAAGGGAGAGAAGAGAGAAAGGGGAAGGAGACGAAAAGAGGGAGAGAGGGAGGGAAAAAAGGGAGAGGGAGAATGATAGTGGTAAGGAGATCGCAGAAGAGAGGGAGGGAGAGAGAGAAGGAGGAAGGGAGGGCGCGATAAAGCGAGAGAAAGAGAGGGAAGTAGATAGACAGAGGGGAAGAGGAAATGGAAGAGAGGGAAGAGGGAGAGTGACGGATAAGGTGAGATTGTAGAAAGGGAGAGAATGAGGAAGGGAGAGAGGGAGGAAAGGCCAAATAGAGGGAGAGAGGAGAATGAAGGAGAATTAAAACAGCGAAAGGAAGGGAGGAAATGAGATAGAAGGAGGAACAGAGAGAGATAATGGAAGGAATGAGGAAACAGAGAGACATTGAAGAGGGGAGAAAGAATTGACGGGGAGAGAGAGAGAGAGAGAGAGAGAGAGAGAGAGAGAAGGGGAGTGAGGGTTAAGGGGGGAGAGGAGGGAGCATATCAGGCACTATCAGTCTATCTTATCAGGCTAACACATTCCTGTAGACAGCTGTGAAAGGGAGGCGGCGGCGGCGATGGTGGTGGTAGTTAGTCTGAGCAGTGGCAGGGAGACGGAGGGAGAGAGAAAAAAAGAGCAAGGACACCAAATTAAGAAAGGAAAGCTAGGGCACTCCAGGATACTGAAGGATACTCAAGGATACACAGGATACCCCGCAGCGTCCTACACCAGCCCGACGATCCCCCACGCGTCTAAAAATAAGGACGGTCGCTTCAAGAGGATATATTAGTCGAGGCTCCAGGTCGCTGTGCAGCCCAGGACAAGCATGGACCGTCGACTTGCTGGGCTGCTGTGCGTCCTGCCGGCAATGCTGCTGCTGCTTATGTCAGGCTCGGCAGGGGCGCAGACTAGTGATGGTGAGTAGGGGAGGGTGTGCTGTGGGAGGGGAAAGGGAATAGTGAAGAGGATGTGGATGGTTGTGGATGAGTAATGATGGGGAGGAAGGGAGAGCAAGTGGAAGGGGTTGTGGAAGGGGAGAATGGGTATGGGAGGGGTTGTGGAAGGGGAGGATGGGTATGGAAGGGGAGAGGAAAGAGGGTATGGATGGGTAATGGATGGGAAGGAAGGGGACTTAAGTGGGAAATGGAGGGATGTAGGATGTCTGGAAGGGGAGGAGAATATGTGGAAGGGGTTGTGGAAGGGGAGGATGGGTATGGAAAGGGAGAGGAAAGAGGGTATGGATGGGAAGGAAGGGGACTTAAGTGGGGAATGGAAGGGATGGAAGATGTCTGGAAGGGGAGGAGAGTATGTGGAAGGGGTTGTGGAAGGGGAGGATAGGTATGGAAGGGGAGAAGGGAAAGAGGGTGTAGATGGGGTGTGGATAAGTAACGGATGGGGAGGGAGGGGACTATGGAGGGGTGTGGAAGGTAGGGGAGATGTCTGGAAGGGGAGGAGAGTATGTGGAAGGGGTGGATGAGGATGGAAGGGGAGAAGGAAGAGGGTGTAGATGGGGTGTGGATAAATAATGGATGAAGAGAAAAGGGAGTGTAGTGGGGTGTCTGCAAGGGGAGGGGGGATATGGAAGGGGTTGTGGAAGGGGAGGACGGGGATGGAAGGGGAGGACGGGGATGGAAGGGGAGGAAAGAGTTGTGGAAAAGAGAGCGAGCGAATACGGGAGAGGATGTGGATAAATAATGAATAAGGATGAAGGGGAGTGTGAAATGTGTTTGTGTGGAAGGGAAAAGGGCGAAGGGAAAAAGGAAAAGGAAGGGAAAACCGGATGCAAGGGTTATGGAAAGGGAGGAGGTGTGCGGGAGAGGTATGGAAGGGAAGGAAGAGGTGTGGAAGAGGAGAGGAAGGGAGGAAGTCTATGGAAGGGGTAGTGGAAGAGCAGGAGGTTATGTGGAAGGGATATAGAAGGGGAAGGCGGTGTGTGGAAGGGTGAGGAAGTGGAGGAGGAGGTGCGTGGAAGGGGTGTGGAAGGGAAGGAGGTTATCTGGAAAGGGTAAGGAAAGGGAGGGGGATGTGGAGGAGGGTTTTGAAGGGGAGGAAGGGGTGTGGAATGAGCTATGGAAGGGGAAAATATATATGGAAGGGGTTAAAGATAGGGAAGAGGTGTGTTGGAAGGGGGATATGGAAGGGGAGGAGGTGAGAGAGGAAGGGGAGTGAGGAGGAGGTGTGGAAGAGGAAAGAGGTATGGAGAGACTACTGGAATGGGTGTGGAGGGTTAGTATGGAAGGGGAAGAATGGAAGGGTGTGTGTGGAAGGGGTGTGGAAGGGGTGTTTCTTGCTATCTCAGGCCCATTGCTCCACCCTGCCCCTTCCTTCTCCCTTCCAATGCGTGTAAAGGAAAGGAAGGGAAGGGAAGGGAAAGGAAGGAAGGGAAGAGAAGGGAAGGGAAGGGAAGGGAATGGGAGAGAAAAGGGGAAGAAGAGAAAGATCACCAAATAAAAGGAAGGGAAAAGAAAGAGATGAAGGGAAGGGAAGGGAATGGAAGAAGGGGAAAGAAGGAAGGGAAACAAACGAGAGAGAGAGAGGAAATAAAGGGAAGGGAATGGGAGAGACAGGAGGAGAAGGGGAGGGGGAGAGAAGGGGAGGGGAAAGAAAGGGATGACAGAAAAGAGAGGAAGGAAGGGGGAGAGAGAAAAAAAGGAGGAACAGGGGAATAAAAAGTCACCGATTGTTGTTGTTGTTGTTGTTGTTGTTGTTGTTGTTGATTTGATGAAAGAAATCTAGAAGGCTCTATTTATTTTGCTACTTAATCTACTTATCTATCAACCTATTTTTACATCTATCTATCTATCTATCTATCTATCTATCTATCTATCTATCTATCTATCTATCTATCTGTCTCTCAATCTTCATGTAATTATTTATTTTATCATTATGCGAATGAAAAAAAAAAGACAAGATTTTTAAAGTTGTAGAATGAAAAAAAAAGAAGAAAAAAAGTGGTTGTTTGCCGAGAGCTGTGTGTGTGTGTGTGTGTGTGTGTGTGTGTGTGTGTGTGTGTGTGTGTGTGTGTGTGTGTGTGTGTGTGTGTGTGTGTGTGTGTGTGTGTGTGTGTCAGTGAGCCATCCTCGAAAATAAAAAGGAAATTCGGGTTTATATAAAAATGCATCATCACACACACACACACACACACACACACACACACACACACACACACGCACGCACGAGTTATGGGACACATTAGGCATTTTACTCCGTTACTGTAAAAAAAAATGACAAGAACGATGCTTGTCCCAAATACACCGATCCACTCATTAATACTTTCCTTCATTCCTTCCTTTATTCCTTCCTTCCTTCAGTCCTGCGTTCGTTCGTTCGTTCAGTCGTATATTCTTTCCTTCATCCCGTGCTTTATTCCTTCCTATTTTATTCATTCATCCCTTCATTTATTTGTACAATCCTTCTTTTCCTCCTTCTCTCTCCTTCCATCGTTTCTACATTTGTTCCTTCCTTCCTTCATTCATTTATTTAAACATTCCTTCCTTCCTTTCTTTCTTTCTTTGTTCCTTCCTTTCTGCTTTCCTTCCTCCCATCCTCTCTTCTTTCCTCTTTTCCTTACTTCCTTCTTTCCTTCCTTCACTCCATTGCCTCCTCCTCCCTTCCTTCCTTTCTTCCTTTCTTCCTCCCTTCCCTCCTTCCTTCACTCCTTCCTTCCTTTTTCCCATCCTCACTTCCTTCCTTCAATTCTTCCTTCCTTTCTTCTTTCACCTCCTCGACCCTTCCTTCCTTCATTCCTTCCTTCCTTTCTTTCTTCCTTCACCTCCTCGTCTCTTCCTTCCTTCCTTCCTTTCTTCTTTCACCTCCTCCTCCCTTCCTTCCTCCCTCCCTCCTTTCCTTCCTTCCTTCCTTCATTCATTCATTCATTCACTCATCCATTCATTCATTCCCCTCCTCGTCCCTCCCTCCGCGGCGGCCTCACAGTGTTGTTCTGGGCGAGTTCTTCATTCAGTCATTCATTCATGCTTTGTTTGTCCTTTGATTCATCGCATCGCTTCACAAATGTTAAAGTTAGACCGCTCAGAGTGCCTCCTTTGTGTGTGTGTGTGTGTGTGTGTGTGTGTGTGTGTGTGTGTCCAATTTGTGCCTGCCTAAAAATATTACATCCTTGGTTAAATATTGCAACCTCAATATTTGCACTCTCGCTGTCTCTAAATATATATCCCGCGGCTCACACAAGTTTATCAGTGATGTATTTATATTCGCCAAAGGTCAGAGGGTCGCGTTCTTATACATTTCGGCGCCCAAGCACATGCACATATTTGACAAGGCTTTCGTAGGTGTTTGGGGCATTTCCAGGGGTAGTTTTATGGCCCTGGTGGTAGTTTGACCCTTCTTCTGTACCGTGAACCTAAGATGCCATTTCCAGGGGTAGTTTTATGGCCATGGTGGTAGTTTGACCCTTCTTCTGTACCGTGAACCTAAGATGCCATTTCCAGGGGTAGTTTTATGGCCCTGGTGGTAGTTTGACCCTTCTTCTGTACCGTGAACCTAAGATGCCATTTCCAGGGGTAGTTTTATGACCCTGGTGGTAGTTTGACCCTTCTTCTGTACCGTGAACCTAAGATGCCATTTCCAGGGGTAGTTTTATGGCCATGGTGGTAGTTTGACCCTTCTTCTGTACCGTGAACCTAAGATGTCATTTCCAGGGGTAGTTTTATGACCATGGTGGTAGTTTAACCCTTCTTCTGTACCGTGAACCTAAGATGCCATTTCCAGGGGTAGTTTTATGGCCATGGTGGTAGTTTGACCCTTCTTCTGTACCGTGAACCTAAGATGCCACTTCCAGGGGTAGTTTTATGACCCTGGTGGTAGTTTGACCCTTCTTCTGTACCGTGAACCTAAGATACCATTTCCAGGGGTAGTTTTATGACCCTGGTGGTAGTTTGACCCTTCTTCTGTACCGTGAACCTAAGATGCCATTTCCAGGGGTAGTTTTATGGCCCTGGTGGTAGTTTGACCCTTCTTCTGTACCGTGAACCTAAAATGCTACTCGTAAGAACCCGACTGATCTCATTTTTGGCCATGGGAAATAGTTGATGTGAGAGCCGAAAGCGTTTAACAATACTGACCAGCCGTACGGAATGCCTCGCGGCGGGTGTTGTGTTGCACCGAAGAAATGCTGCGTCAGATTTTTTTTTAAACGCCGTGTTGTTTTTAACCCGTCCGCTGCGATTGGCACGGATCTGGCCTTCCCTGGTAGCCTGGTAACATATAGGTCGGTATTGTTAGGCTCTTTCCCTTCCCGCATCAGCTAATTCTAAAGGTCAAAGAGTGGGTCAGTCGGGTTCTAATGAGTGTTTCTTGAGGTTCACGGTACAGAAGAAGGGTCAAACTACCACCAGGGTCATAAAACTACCCCTGGAAATGGCATCTTAGGTTCACGGTACAGAAGAAGGGTCAAACTACCACCAGGGTCATAAAACTACGCCTGGAAATGCCCACAACTCATACGAAAGCCTCGTCAAATATGTGTTTTTGGGCAGTGAAATGTCTTGTAATGCGACCCATAGTCCCAGGTCTTTCTCTGCCTCTGTGGTGGATAGTGGAGTGTTTCCCATGTGGTATTGGTGTGCTGGATATCCCTTCACTGGTAGCCTGGTCACATATAGTCCCAGGTCTTTCTCTGCCTCTGTGGTGGATAGTGGAGTGTTTCCCATGTGGTATTGGTGTGCTGGATATCCCTTCACTGGTAGCCTGGTCACATATAGTCCCAGGTCTTTCTCTGCCTCTGTGGTGGATAGTGGAGTGTTTCCCATGTGGTATTGGTGTGCTGGATATCCCTTCACTGGTAGCCTGGTCACATATAGTCCCAGGTCTTTCTCTGCCTCTGTGGTGGATAGTGGAGTGTTTCCCATGTGGTATTGGTGTGCTGGATATCCCTTCACTGGTAGCCTGGTCACATATAGTCCCAGGTCTTTCTCTGCCTCTGTGGTGGATAGTGGAGTGTTTCCCATGTGGTATTGGTGTGCTGGATATCCCTTCACTGGTAGCCTGGTCACATATAGTCCCAGGTCTTTCTCTGCCTCTGTGGTGGATAGTGGAGTGTTTCCCATGTGGTATTGGTGTGCTGGATATCCCTTCACTGGTAGCCTGGTCACATATAGTCCCAGGTCTTTCTCTGCCTCTGTGGTGGATAGTGGAGTGTTTCCCATGTGGTATTGGTGTGCTGGATATCCCTTCACTGGTAGCCTGGTCACATATAGTCCCAGGTCTTTCTCTGCCTCTGTGGTGGATAGTGGAGTGTTTCCCATGTGGTATTGGTGTGCTGGATATCCCTTCACTGGTAGCCTGGTCACATATAGTCCCAGGTCTTTCTCTGCCTCTGTGGTGGATAGTGGAGTGTTTCCCATGTGGTATTGGTGTGCTGGATATCCCTTCACTGGTAGCCTGGTCACATATAGTCCCAGGTCTTTCTCTGCCTCTGTGGTGGATAGTGGAGTGTTTCCCATGTGGTATTGGTGTGCTGGATATCCGCTCCCAAATGCAGGATTTTATATTTTTCTTCATTGAATTGTTGCAGCCACTTTTTGTTCCATTCCAGTAGCTTGGTGATGTCTCTTGTAGGAAATCCGCATTCAAGGAGTTAAGGACCGTGGTCATAAAAGTCTCGGCGCCTCAGCTCGCCTGTTTTAAAAACCTCTCGTGAAAGTTACTGTGCTTTTCAGGGCGCCAGTTTTGTGATCCCAGTGATGGTTCTACACGACCTCTGCACCACGAACGGGAAAATCATTCATGAAGACCAGGCTTATTTTCTTTGAGGCCTTGTAAAATAGTCGTAATGGGATACGTTTTAGGAATATGGACTTCAGCGTCTTCGTTTACTGTGACAGCTGGTACTCGCTGAGGCTGATCACCCAGGTAATACTGAATGCATACGCTATAGCTGTGCGTTGCCGCGGTGCTCATCTCCGTCGCATTGCCCCTTGAGCCTGTGGTGGGAGGAAGGTCTCGTGTTTTTCAAGTCACTAAGACCCAACAACAACATCCGTCTTATCAGTCTTCACGCCTCACCAGGAAGCTAAGACGGAGGATTCGGTTATTTTTTTATAGAAGTTACTGAGAGCTGGCTGCCTTTGTTTCCTTCGGCGGTGTGATGAGTAATAAACGACTCCCATTTGACTCGGATTAACAAGCATCTTATCAGTCCTCACAAGTCACCAGGAACCTATGTAGTAAGGAGGACCGTATTCCCTTTGTAGGAGTCAAGAAATATTAGCTTTCTTTATTTCCGGAGTCGTTTTACGAAAGTCTCTCATTTGACTCGAAACACTAAGAAAACTAACAACCCTCTTATTAAGTCTTCAGAAATTATTAAACATGACTGGATTCCTATTATATAAGTTAGAAATACGAGCTGCTTTTATTTCCTTTGGTGGTATGTACGAGACGCTGGTCCATGAAAGTCTCTCATTTGACTCGGAACACTGAGGAAACTATACAACGCTCTTATTAGTCTTCAGAAATTAATAAACATGACTAGATTTTCTTTAGATAAGTTAGGAACACGAGCTTCTCTTACGGTCCACGAAGGGTTCTCATTTGACTCGGATCACTACAGGAGCTAACAACCCTATTAAGTCTTCAGAAATTAATAAACATGACTGGATTTTCTTTACGTAAGTTAGGAACACGAGCTTCTCTTATGGTCCACGATAGGTTCTCATTTGAGTCTGATCACCGCGGCAGCTTATCTCCGCCTTATCAGTATTTCTCGCAAGACATGTCAGTACCGGGAAACTAATAAACAGACCGGGATTATTTTTACTCTAGGAAAATTAGATAATACGAATACTCAATAAACTAATGATTAACTAATAATTAAAAAAAGGTGAGGCGGTACCCTTGCTTTAATGACAGTAAGGAGCTTGAACACTCTTATTTCTCTGATTATCTTGTCTAATACTGCTATAAGTTTTTTGTGTGTTTGTTTCATTTACAGAATAATTAGTGAACCCGTTGCAAAAGAGGATACAAGTTTATTCCCTTTAAATCTATTGCAAAAACTATATATACTCACTAATTTCCACCATTTTCCTTTTAATTTGGTATCAGTTCCGCTATTCATTTTGACTTCTTGATAGTGAACCCGTTGTAAAAGCGGACACAATTTCGTTTCCTTTACTTTACCTTGAAAAACAACAACATACCAACTATTTTTCATCATTTTCCTTTTAATTTGGTGTCCGTCCCGCGATTCATATTGACTTCTGAATAGTGAACCCGTTGAAAAAGAGGATACATTTTCACTCGATTTAATTTACGTTGAAGAAAAACAGACACACCAACTAATTTCCAACATTTTCTTTTAATTTGATGTTTAGATCCGCGATAGCTCAGATAGATACAGAGATAAAAATGGTTGAGAAGGCCACCAGTGTATTCCCTTTTACTCTACGGTGGAAACAAATACATAGCAACTAATTCCCACCGTTTTCAGTTTAATTTGGTGTCAGGCCCGCGATGACTTTGCTTCCTAACGCCTTTCTAAATAGTGAACCCGTTGCGAAGGAGTTAATCAGTGGATTTTCTATACGTGAAAAACAAACGTACTGGGTAATTTCCACTGTTTTGCTTTTCATTTGGTGTCCGTTCCTTGATAACTGATAGAGAGATAGAGAGATAGGAAGATACATACATACGTAGGTTGATAGATGGTTGAGTAAGTGAATGAAGTAACAATAAACAAAGCTATCTCGACTGTCCAAATAGTGACCCCGTTGCAAAAGAGCTTATCAGTGGATTCTCTGTACTTTAAAAACAAACGTATTAACTGATTTCCACTGATCTTTATTTATTTAGATGTTACGCGATAATCCTGACACACAGATAGACAGAGAGAGAGAGAGATAAATAGATATACACATAGACAAACAGATAGATAAGCGGATAGATAGTTAGGTAAATGAGTGAAATAACAGTGATTCAGTAAACAAGGCAATCTGAATTTTCCGAATAGTGAACCCGTTGCAAAAGAGCTTATCGGTGGTTGCTGACGCACACGGACACACATTAAGGTAGCGCCGATAACAAGATAAGCGGGACTGATAAGCCGACGAGATAAAGACAAAGAAAACGAGGCGACAGGTGATACGCGACATCCAATTAACCTGTGGAGTGTGGTGGTAGTGGTGGTGCTGATGATGATGATGATGATAATAACAGTGATATCAGTAATGGAGGTAGTAGTAGTAGTAGTAGTAGTAATAGCAATGATAGGAAGAGAAGGAAGCAGAAAATGAATGGAAAGAGAAGGAAAAAGAAGATGAACGCAGGAAGGGAAGAGAGAAAGAAAAAAATAAAGGGAATGGAAAGGGGAAGAGGAAGAACGAATGATGAAGGTGGAATATGAAGAGTGAATGAGAAACAGAGTGGAAGAATGGAAGATGAAAATGGAGACGAAAGAAAAATGAGAAAGGAAAAGAGCAAAATAAAACTGAAAAAGTAAAAATGGAAGAAAATAAGAGAAAGAAGAAGAGGAATTAAAAGGGATGGAGGAGAAAATGGAAGCGAAAAGTGGAGAATGAAAACAAGAAGAAGAAAAAAACATGATAAAATATAAGGGAGATAAGAGAGAAGATGAAAGTGGAAACAGGAAGTGGGGATGAGGGAAAAAACAAAGAGGAGTAAAAAATAAATAAATAAAAAGTGAGAGAACGGTAAGAAGAGGAGAGGTATATTGAAGCACTCGGTAAAAACACTCACCTCTATCCTCCTCTTCTTCCTCCTCCTCCTCTTCCTCCTCCTCCCCCTCTTAAGCCTCTCCCTTCCCCTCAGATTGAAAAAGAGAAAAGAAAATCGACAAATATTAGCGCGGTTTAAATACGAGAATATTAGTTGGGTCTGAATACACCTTTTGCTCTTACCTGTGTGATCAATACCTGGCGAGAGAGAGAGAGAAAACTAATCAAATACTAAAAGACGCATAATAAATAATGAAAGAAAAATAAGCAAGAAAGGAACAGATCTAAGGACACACACACACACACACACACACACACACACACACACACACACACACACGCAATGATCGATACAGGACCCAATCATGTCTTCCCCTTAACCTTCTCACCTGTACTCTCCTCCCCACCCCCCCTTGTCTTTGTCACCCCCTCCTCCTCCCCCCCTCCCCACCTCCCTCAATGGCCCTCCGTCAATAGAATTCTCGGGAAGTTTTGTGAGGGACTCGAACCCCCGGCCCAGGTGAACGCACACTTCCGCCTACCTGAGCGCACCTGACTGGCTCTTTCCGAACACACCTGCCGCTCACACACACACACACACACACACACACACACACACTTTCCCTTATGACTGGTGTGTGTGTGTGTGTGTGTGTGTGTGTGTGTGTGTGTGTGTGTGTGTTAATCTGTTCTTGTGTGCATATGTCAATTATTATTTTTTTTTTGTTGTTATTATACATAGTTTTCTGTCTGTGTCTGTCTGTCTGTCTGTCTGTCTGTCTTTCTGTTTGATGTATGTTTTTTTTGCCTGTCTGTATATATGAATGATTGTCTATTTTAATGTCAGTCTGTCTATCTGTCCCCTCCTACCACCCTTCTCTCTCTCTCTCTCTCTCTCTCTCTCTCTCTCTCTCTCTCTCTCTCTCTCTCTCTCTCTCTCTCTCTCTCTCTCTCTCTCTCTCTCTCTCTCTCTCTCTCTCTCTCTCTCTCTCTCTCTCTCTGAGGCTAAGTGCAAAGGTAAAAACTTCCCTCACGTTTACAGGCGCTCGTGATTAAATAGAGGAAAATATAACACCAGGTGCCCGACAGGTAACTGGGAGAGAGAGAGAGAGAAAGAGAATGGGAAAGAGGAGAGGAGGAGGAGGAGGAGGAGGAGGAGGAGGCTAACTTGTCTTTCTATTTTTCCCTTTCTTTCGTCTAATGAGAATCACGCAGCGGGAGCAACAGACTGGGAGGTGGACAGGTGTGTGCTTCCGCCCTCACGCAGGTGTGCCACAGGGGCGAAACTTGGGCGTGGGGGGCGAGGAGGCTTAGGTGTGTGTGTGTGTGTGTGTGTGTGTGTGTGTGTGTGTGTGTGTGTGTAGGATTCATTTTTACTCTTTCCCCCTTTTCCCCTCTCTCCCCTTCTCCCCACCCTCTTATCTCCCCTTCTCTCCATTCCCCCTCTCCCCTTCTCTCCATTTCCCCTCTCCCCATCCCTTTCTCCCTCTCCCTTCCCCATACCTCCTCATCTCTCCCCTTCCCCCATCTCTCCTCCCCCTGCCTCCCCTTCCTTTCATTTCAACATCTCCCCTCCCTTTCCTCTCCTTCCCCTCTTCCCCTCTCATCCCTCCTTCCTCTCTTTCCCTCTCTCTCCCCTCCCCCATCCTCTCCTCTTCCTCCTTCCTCCCTTTCATTCTCTCTCCCCTCCCCCATCCTCTCCTCCTCTTCCTCCTTCCTCCCTTTCCCTCTCTCTCCCGTTCCCCCTTCCTCGACCCCCCTCTTTCCCCGTGGAGGAAGTCACAGTTATTCATAATCTCCTGCAACAGTCCACAAGCCCCTCTCTCCCTCTCCTCACCTACCTCCACCTGTCTCACCCCCCCTTTACCTGCCTCCTCCCCTTCCCCGCCTAACCTTGCTTTTAATGAGAGGTAAAACACGGCTCAGACTCCTTTAGCGGCGTTTAGTGTAGTGTGTGTGTGTGTGTGTGTGTGTGTGTGTGTGTGTGTGTGTGTGTGTGTGTGTGTGTGTGTGTGTGTGTGTGTGTGTTGCCTTTACTCTTTCTTTGTCGCTATCTTTTCTGAAGGTCTGTAAGAGTGTGTCAACATTGTAGGGGGATGAAGAGGAAAAAATCTCTCTCTCTCTCTCTCTCTCTCTCTCTCTCTCTCTCTCTCTCTCTCTCTCTCTCTCTCTCTCTCTCTCTCTCTCTCTCTCTCTCTCTCTCTCTCTCTCTCTCTCTCTCTCTCTCTCTCTCTCTCTCTCTCTTCTACTCCTCTCATGTTTCCACTCACTTTTATCTTTCCTTTCACCTCCTCCTCCTCCTCCTCCTTCTCCTCTTCCTTCTTCCTTGTTGGGCCAATCAATGGCAAATGAAATTTAACGTTGACAAATGTAAAGTGTTGCACATCGGAAACAATAACAATCGCGTTCGGTACGTAATAAATGGCCAACAACTTTCTGCAGTAAGTAAAGAAAAGGATCTTGGAATCACTATATCAAGCGATGTAAAGCCCGGTCAGCATTGTTCAGAGGTAGTTAAAACTGAAAACAAATTGGTTGGCTTCATCGGACGAGTCTTTAATAATAAATCGGAAAAAGTAGTATTAAAACTGTATAATTCGTTGGTTCGACCCCGTCTAGAGTACTGTGTACAGTTTTGGTCTCCCTACTACAGAAAAGACATAGAAAAGTTGGAACGGGTTCAACGAAGAGTAACAAAGATGATTCCTTGGTTGAGAATTTTATCATATGAACAAAGGCTTAAAGAAGTAAATTAATTGCGCCTATCAAAACGAAGAATGCGAGGCGATCTAATAGAAGTGCTTAAAATGTTTAAAGGATTCAGTGATATTAATGTGGAAGATTACTTTACAATTGATCGATCAAATAGAACAAGAAGAAATCGCAGTTTGAAGATAAGAGGTAAAAAATGCTCGTCGCACGAAGCTAAACACTTCTTCTTCAATCGAGTTGTTAATATTTGGAACTCTCTACCCTGTGACGTCGTTGATAGTACAACAGTTACGGCCTTCAAGAATAGATTAGACAAGTGTTTTGAATCCAACCAGGAACTAAGATATTACTAATTGTCGCAATAACGTTAAGTTCTTTCGAATACTGGTGTTCTTGTCCGCTTTTATCGCCCGGTTAGTGGTAGCAGTAATGGTAGGTCTTTCCTCTTTCCTACATAATTTCCATACAGTTTTTCCTTGCTGCATGGTTCTTTTTCCTTTCCTGCCAGCTTTGGCTGGAGGGATGGGGGGGTGGGGAGGAGCCTTCGCCTTTGCTGTCCTTTATCTTAAACCTTTGATGAGATAGTTAGTGTAGCTTGTCACAAACAGCCTCGTAAGGACCATGAGGTCTGCTGTTGTTTGTTCTTCCTTTGTGTTTCTTTGTGTTCTCCTCCTTCTCTTCTCCCTCTTCTCTTTCTCCACCCCCTCATTACTACCACCTTTATTAAGCTCCCCACCCCCCACAGATGAACTCGTCTGCTTCAACTTCACCTGGACGGGAAAGAACATCTCCGTGGACTGTGACGACCACATGGTGGACATCATGGGCGAGTCGCAGCCCTGCCAGCACACGCTCGTCTACACCGGTGGGTGCCGCGGAGGGCGAGGAAGGGATGGCGTGGGTTTGCTGCACATGCTTGTCAATTGCTCTGACTTGTTTGTTCCTGTTTCTTCTCATCTGTTTAGCTTGTTTATATTTTTTCTGTTCCTGTCTAGTTTACTTGTTCTCGTGTTTTGTTTGTTTGTTCCTATTTCTTCCTGCGTGTTTCATTTGTGTGTTCCTGTCTGTTTAAAATACTCTTTCCTTTGTGTTCTGATTGTTCCTATCCGTTTTGCTTGTTTGTTCCTGTCATTCATATTTTCTAGTATCTGTTTGTTCTCTCTCTCTCTCTCTCTCTCTCTCTCTCTCTCTCTCTCTCTCTCTCTCTCTCTCTCTCTCTCTCTCTCTCTCTCTCTCTCTCTCTCTCTCTCTCTCTCTCTCTCTCTCTCTCTCTCTCTCTCTCTCTCTCTCTCTCTCTCTCTCTCTCTCTCTCTCTCTCTCTCTCTCTCCTCTCTCTTTCCTTTCTCTCCTCCTTTCTCCACACCCTTCTCTTTACCTTGTTCTACACTCCTTCCGCTCTCCTAAGTGTACGCTGACCTCACTCTTCCCACCCACAGACCCCCCCGATTTAAAGCCCAACCTGACGGATCTCATTCAGCACTGCACCACCGTGGCGAAGTGCCCCTCCTACACTTGCAAAACCAAGACCCAGAAGTGCCTCCAGATTATGTGGTACGACATTACAAGTGAGTGTACCGGGAACCAGGGAACCTAACCTTACTATACCTTACAAGTGAGTGTAGCGAGAACCAGGGAATCTAACCTCACTATACATTACAAGTGAGTGTACCGAGAACCAGGGAACTTAACCTCACTATACCTTACAATGCCCGTGATACTGTTCTTTCTCCCTTCTTCCCCTCCTTTCCTTCTCCCTTTCCTCTCCTTTCTCCCTAAATACTAAGTGCACAAACTATTCGAGCCTCCCTTTCCTCTTTCCCTTTCTTTCCTTACTAATATTCTAACCTTACTATACTTTCTACATATTTCGATTTCTTCCATTTTCCTCTCCCTCTCCCTCTTTCATAACCTAACCTAACCTCACTTTCCTTTCCTTTCTCCCTTTCATCTTTTCCTTTCTTTCTTTACTAATATTCTAACCATAATATAATTTTTTTTCTTATTTCGATTTCTTCCATTTTCCTCTCCCTCTCCCTCCTTCATAACCTGAGGAATCCTCCTTTTCCCCTCCTTTCTCCCTTTCATTTTTTCCTTTCTTTCTTTACTGACCACCTAATCTTACCACCCTTTCGTCTTATTTCGATTTCTTTCATTTTTTCTTTCCTTTCCCTTCCTTCATTACCTAAGCCAAGCACACCTCCTTTATCTCTTTTCCTTTCATCTTTCTCTCTCCTAAGTCAACCTCAGTTTCCTTTCCTATCTCCCTTTCATCTTCCCCTCTCCTAACAAGCTAACCTTACTCTACAAGACGAAGGGAGGCCCACAACCCTTTATGCCGTCAAGCCACTTCAGGAAGGGTCGTGAGGGTCACGCTGAGAAAGTCTGAAGTGCCCCGAAACACACGCCATTCAGTTACCTGTCTGTGTCCATTCTCTTTAGGTTTCGTTCATGTCCCTGATCATAGCTGGGCGTTATCGCGATACTTTATCGCTGATAACAAAATCGGGTTATCGGCCATCCGCTACTTATTTAAATATATATCGGTATCTTCGTTACTTTTGTAACCAAACTAGCGATAATCGCTACTTTTTTCCGCCTCTGAAAAAAAAAACGTTGTCTCCTCCCTACTGCGCATGCGTGGCCGGGCGCCCGGTGTTGTATGAAAAAACTTCGGGGCATGAAATATCTTCGGTGAAAAGATTTCATACTTAGATCATCAACATTAAAATACTAGCTTATTTTTATGTTAGACTCAAAAATCAATATATCAAAGAGAAAAATCCTTTAACTTTGCCCCCAAAATGATTATTCACTGCCTCAAATTTGATATTCCATATTCGTTTGTGAGCATGCCGTGGTATTGAAGGCACCCGGTGTTGTGTTATTTGGTGTCCCATCGTCAAAAGCTGGCGCTTTTGTTTACAAACACTGGTCTCTCGTGAACTGCGCATGTTCAGACCAGCAAGCGTAGCCCTGTACAGTCTCACAAAGCTTTTTAACACATTAAGAGTTGCTGGAAGGCTGAATCAGACATACACTACCACCATCCTCGCTGTTTCTAGAACGATGTACACTCTGTACATATATATACAACTTGTACAGTGTCGTTCTAGAAACAGCAGGGATTGTGGTAGTGGTACTGTATGTCTGATTCAACCTTCCAGAAACTCTTAATTATGGTTTAAAAGCTTTGTGAGACTGTACAGGTCAATGCTTGCTGGTCTGAGCATGCGCAGTTCACGAGAGACCAGTGTTTGTAAACAAAAGCGCCAGGTTTTGACGGTGGGGACGCCAAATAACAAAACACAGGTTCAGGCGTTTCTAGTATTACCGTCCATAGGAACGTGTCAACGTGTGGTTTTCAGGTTTTGTAAGTTTTCTAAAATACAGATAATGAAAATTTGAATTCATCTATGTTTTTATTTTATTTGAAATATCAATATAGTATCGTTTATTTAGACCCACCCACATTGCCGACCTGGACTTCGAGGCGACGGTGTTTGATAGTCGTATCAACCACAAGCTCTGTTAGCTTAAGAATAATATGTTTAGTGAGGTTTGTAATACTAAATAAAGATGGTTGTCGGCCACAGTCATTGGCGGGGTGGGGCCAATGAATTGCTTTGTGAAAGGATATGAGAGAATATACCGCTCACAACGCAACTCTAATGGATGGAGGCCCGTAGTAGTAGAAAAAAAAAGTAGTAGTAATAGTAGTAGAAGTAGTAGTAGTAGTAATAGCAGTAGTAGTAGTAGTAGTAGTAGTAGTAGTAGTAGTAGTAGTAGTACGACAACTACAACAACTACAAAAGCTACAAAAAATTACATCAACAACAAGAACTACTGGAGCTACTACAAAGGTTAATGCAGCGCTTCCACCACAACCACCACCTCCATCACCAACCAAAAGACCTCACCCAAACTAACCAACTCCTGCCATTCCCCATGCCATCACCTCCACCACCACCCCTCGACCATCACCCCACCACCCGTAACCCCGCCTCGCCTCCACAGACACGATGGTCAACTACTCGTCGTTCTGCGGCGTGGTGACGGACGTGACGGACCCCAGCAAGAGGAAATCCGTGGGGAACACGATGCTAGAGATGGAGGTGGGCACCCACACCAAAAAGCTCAAGGTGTGCGACACGAAACTCTGCAACGCCGCGCGCCCCGCCCAAGCCTCCCCCGGCACCCTGGTGATGATGGTGCTGGCGCTGCTGGTGGCGAGGCTGGGACTGGGGGGGGGGCGTGGTGATGGCTAGAGCTTGTCTGATGCAGTGAAGGAAGCAGCGCAAGGGCATAAAAAACGAAAGCAGAACAAAAACATAAGCCCGCTATGCCCTGCTCCTATAGAAGAAAATATAAATGTCTGTCGAGATATCTTTGTTATTTTGTTGTTTGATTCTTGTTTTTGTTTTTTTTTCCTGTTATAATTCATTTTGTTCCGATTATTCCTGGTTTTTTTTTTGTTTTTTTAGTTTTGTCTTTTTCCTCTTCCTGGTCTTGTTCATTTTCTTGTTCCTCACTCACTTATTCGTGTTGGTTTTTGTTTTCTTTATTTTTGTTTGATTCTTGTCCTGTCGATTATTTTTCTTTCTCTCTTATAATTCATGTTGTTCCGATCATTCTTGTCTCTGGAGTTTTCTTTTTTCTTTTTGCTAGTCTTGTTCATTTTCTTGTTTCTCTCCCATCATCCACTTATTTGCGTTATTGTTGTTGTTTTTATTGTCGTTTGATTCTCTCTCTCTCTCTCTCTCTCTCTCTCTCTCTCTCTCTCTCTCTCTCTCTCTCTCTCTCTCTCTCTCTCTCTCTCTCTCTAGCTCTATCTATCTATCTATTTATCTTTCTGTTATTACATATTGTTCCTATTACTCTTGTTTCTTTAGTACTGTTTCCTTTTCTTCCTCTTCGTTCTGTTCATTTTCCTCGAAGTGCTCTCTCACAAATAAATACATTAAACTAAAGAAATGAGTATATATCACTTATAAGAGAAAACTAGTGTATGGACGTATGAATGACTTATTGTATGTATAAATAAATTAGTTAACGAGCGAATGAATAGTTGTTTTAATGAGACGTTTCACAACTGACCCAAATGTTGTTTTATCTGAAACCGGAAGGCAACACAGATATTTATAAACCGGAAGGCAACACAGATATTTATAAACCGGAAGGCAACTCAGATATTTATAAACCGGAAGGCAACACAGATATTTATAAACCGGAAGGCAACTCAGATATTTATAAACCGGAAGGCAACACAGATATTTAGATACAACTGGAATGATACACGTAGCGAGCCATGCAGAACACAACATAATCTACGGTAACAACACAGATCATAGACAACAAAACACAACACACAGTCAAGAATAGCCATGCAAATAAGACCAGAAAAGAAACGCAAGTGAATTACGTATCGAACACAAATCCTACAATGACATACAGTACAGCAATAACAAATGACGCAAATAGAAAACAAAACAAAAAATTACCATGAAAACTTGAACCCGATGATACGAAATAAACAAAAAAACTTCAGGATTAAAAGAAAAGTAAAGAAAGGAAAACAGGAAATAAAAAAAAAAAATAAACAGAAAATACGGTACTACCAAAACCTGAAAAAAAACATAAAATAAAAATTACGTAGAAGTGAAAAAAATAAAAAAAAGACTAAGAAGAAAACGAAAGTATAACACCATCTTAAAACAACAACAACAACAACAACCACTGCCACCTTTTTTTCTCTCCTCCTCCTCCTCCTCCTCCTCCTCCTCCTCCTCCTCCTCCTCCTCCTCCTCCTCAACCTTCTCCTTCTCCTACCCTTCCTCCTTCTCTCTTCTTGTCCTCCTCCTCCTCCTCAACCTTCTGCTTCTACCCTTCATCCTCTTGTCTCTATCCTCCTCCCCTCCTCCTCCTCCTCCTCCTCCTCCTCCTCCTCCTCCTCCTCCTCCTCTTCCTCTTCCTTCTGAGCCTTCTCCTTCTCCTCCCCTTCCTCCTTCTCTCTTCTTGTCCTCCTCCTCCTTAACCTTCTGCTTCTACCCTTCATCCTCTTGTCTCTATCCTCCTCCCCTCCTCCTCCTCCTCCTCCTCCTCCTCTTCCTCCTGAGCCTTCTTCTCCTACCCTTCCTCCTCCTCTCTTCTTGCCCTCCTCCTCCTCAACCTTCTGCTTCTACCCTTCATCCTCTTGTCTCTTTATCCTCCTCCTCCTCCTCCTCCTCCTCCTCCTCCTCTTCATCATCATCATCATCATCATCATCATCCTGCATCTACCCTTCATCCTCTTGTTTCCTCTTCGTCTTCTTCCTCCTCTTCTTCTTTTTCCTTCTCCTTAAATCTTAAACCTAAAATCAACACCCATTTTTTTTATGCCTCCTCCTATTTGTCTTCTTCCTTCCTCCTCTTAACTCCTCATCCTTCTCCTCCTCCTTCTCCTCCTCCTCCCTCTGAGCATGTAACAAGGGCAGTGATGTTTTTTTCCGGCACACACACACACACACACACACACACACACACACACACACACACACACACACACACACACACACACACACACACACATTTTTCACCTTCCACTCCGCTCCACTCTGCCATCCGTTAACCTAACCCATACATCCACACCCACATCCACACTCCTTCCAGCTGCCACCCTTCCACCCACACACTTCCACCCTCCACTACACACTACTCCACTTTCCACTCTAAGTTCCTCATACACCCCCACACACACCCTTCCCATCTTCCACCCTTCCAAAGCTTACATCCACCTCTTCCACCCTCCCCTCCACCCCTTCCCGCCCAACCCCCCCAAAATAAAGGAAGAGAAATGGGGAGAGGAAATGGGAAATGGAGAGTGGAGGGAGGAATGGCAGCTTAGGCACGATTCTGTTTGAGTTTTCTCTCTCTCTCTCTCTCTCTCTCTCTCTCTCTCTCTCTCTCTCTCTCTCTCTCTCTCTCTCTCTCTCTCTCTCTCTCTCTCTCTCTCTCTCTCTCTCTCTCTCTCTCTCGCTTCATAAGACATTCCTCCACTTCTCTAGCCTAAACATTTCTCTCTCTCTCTCTCTCTCTCTCTCTCTCTCTCTCTCTCTCTCTCTCTCTCTCTCTCTCTCTCTCTCGTCTTTCCTTCCCATTAAGAAAAACCCTTCACCCTTTCCTCCCTTAATTTACTGCATACCTTTTCTTGCCCTCTCTCCCTCCCTCCCTCCCTCCCTTTTATTCTAAGCTTCCCTCCCTTCCTTTTTTTCCTTCCTTTCCTTCTCTTTCTTTTATCGCCTAATTTTCATCCTCTCTTTTCTTAGATACTGTATTTTTTCTTTATTTTGTGTTTGATGTTGTTTAGTTTCTCTTTTCCCAGCACACTTTCTTTTTTTTTTTTTTAGCTTCTTATTCCTTCCTTAGTTATTAACTTTCATGCACATTTTCTCTCTCTCTCTCTCTCTCTCTCTCTCTCTCTCTCTCTCTCTCTCTCTCTCTCTCTCTCTCTCTCTCTCTCTCTCTCTCTCTCTCTCTCTCTCTCTCTCTCTCTCTCTTAGCAACCTCTTAACACACACACACACACACACACACACACTTCTATCCCTCCATCCAATCTTCCTCCCTTTCTTTCCCTTACCTCTTTATCCTTTCCCTCCCTCCCCCTCCCGTCCCTCCCCCACACAATACAGCTCAATTCACACCTGCGGCAGAACACCTTTAAGTCATTAGGGCCAGGTATGAGGCGAGCGGTGAATCACAACAAGACTGCCGTGCCTGCCGCTGTTATGTTGGTTTGGAGGGATAGTAAGTGTTGAGTGTAGCGGTGATGGGTTGGGTGATGTTGAGTTTGAGGGAATTTTGATAATGGTGGAAATTGAGAAATAGAGAAGGAAATGTGTTGCGAGGTTTTCTTATTACGTTAAAGATATATGTTTGTGTGTTGCGTGAAGATGTTGAGTCCGAGGGATTTTTGATAGTGATGGAAATTTAGAAAAGGAGAAGAAAATATGTTGTTTTATCTCGTTACTTTGAAGAGACGAATGTTGTGTTGCATTCATGGGTTGTGTGTTGGATGAAGATGTTGAGTGTGAAGTGATTTTTTATAGTGATGGAAAATGATAAAAGGAGAATGAAATATGTTGTTTTATTTCGTTACTTTGAAGAGACGAATGTTGTGTTGCGTTCATAGGTTGTGTGTTGCGTGATGATGTTGAGTCTAGGGAATTCTTGATACTTAAAGAGATGAGTGTTGTGTTGCGTCGATGAGTTGTGCGTTGCATTGAAGTGTTCGGGGTGTTGATAAAGATGCAAATTGATATAAAAGATGAGGAAATATTGTGTTGTTGATTCTGCTGTTTTTACTCGTTACTTTAAAAGAGATGAATGCTTAGTGTTGCGTGTATGAGTGCGTGTTGCGTTAACGAGTCTTGGGAATTCAGTTGATAGCACGGAGTTATATACTGCATATAACTCTGTGGTTGATAGTGATGATAGAACTGATAACAGAAGGAAATTGGTGTTGCTGCTGATTTCGTTGTTTTTACTGTTACGATGACTGTTTACGTTGTGTTCAGGAATCTTGCAAATTCTTGATAATGGCAAAAGTTGATGTGGATGGAAGTATAATCATAATGGTTTCGTTGTTGTTGTTGTTGTTAATTTGTTGCTGTTCTTACTGGTTTTTTTTTTTTTTTTTTTACGTTTTCGCCAATGGCACCGGTAGGCTTTGATGGTAGGGCCTGATGGTCTCCCCCAGCATGTTATGGCGCAGGCAGTGTTTATAGTGGCGCCATCTTGCATTGGCTCATGCTGCCCCCCGGAGCTCATCTTTGATCCTAGAATCTAGAGTCCGAGTTGATAGGTGGTCTGGACAGCATTTAGGTAGTCTTAGGCCACTCGGCGGTGACTGAAAAATCCCAGCTTATGGCACCGGGCGGGGCGCGAACCCACGTCATCCTGAACGCGGCGCCGTCACACTATCCACTCAGCCACCGCCTCCCTAACTTTAAAGGGATAATTATTCAGTGTTGCGTTTATGATTAATGTGTTGCGTCGAGGAAATCATTTTTGAAGCTCAAGAAAAATATCGATAAAAAAAGAAGTGAAGCTGTCGTTGATGTTGTTAGTTTTTGACTGAGAGATAGAAATGTTTGGTGAGGCGTTCGTGTGTGTGTGTGTGTGTGTGTGTGTGTGTGTGTGTGTGTGTGTGAGGTAACAGAGGAAGGCAGAGTTAGAAGTTTGACCCAAGAAGACTTAAGACAAGGTTGTGCAGAGGACTTAGGCTTAAGGCGATATTGCCAGACGCCTCCACCGCTCACATCAACTAATTCTAAGGGCCGAAAAGGAGGACACTCGGGTTGTAATGAGTGTTTCCTTTGGTTCACGGTACAGAGGAAGGGTCACACTACCAGAGGGGTCATAAAGCTACCCCTGGAAATGCCCAAAGCTCCTACGAAAGCCTTGTCAAATATGTGCTTGGGCGCCGAAATGTTTAAAAATATGACCCTTAACCCGTCCGCTGCGATTGGCACGGATTCGCTTTCACCGGTAGCCTGGTCACATATAGTCCCAGGTCTTTCTCTGCCTCTGTGGTGGATAGTGGAGTGTTTCTCATGTGGTATTGGTGTGCTGGATATCCCTTCACTGGTAGCCTGGTCACATATAGTCCCAGGTCCTTCTCTGCCTCTGTGGTGGATAGTGGAGTGTTTCTCATGTGGTATTGGTGTGCTGGATATCCCTTCACTGGTTGCCTGGTCACATATAGTCCCAGGTCCTTCTCTGCCTCTGTGGTGGATAGTGGAGTGTTTCCCATGTGGTATTAGTATGCTGGATAAACTCTCCCAGGGTGCAGGACTTAACATTTTTCTTCATTGAATTGTAGCAGCCACTTTTTGATCCATTCCTGTAGCTTGGTGATGTCTTGTAGGAAATCCGCGGTCAAGGGGTTAAAACGAGGCTGAGGAGTAGTGCAGAAGACTGAAGGCGAGGTTAAGCAGATTGATTCAAGATGTTAAAACGAGGTTGAGGAGTAGAGCAGAAGACTGAAGGCGAGGTTAAGCAGATTGATTTAAGATGAACCTGAACGGAGAGTCTGCCGGAGGAGGAGGATCAAGCAAAGTGTATAGACGCCATGAGGAGAACAAGAGAGGCGTGGAACCCTTCAAAAGAGTATAAATGTTACACTAATGAGGGTTTCTATTAATACGCATTCACTACACACAGAGAGATACGCGATGCTTTAAAGATTGTGCTAAAGAATAAATGAAAGAGTCGTGTTATTAACGAGTACATGAGCTTTGATGTTATCGCCGAATGAAGGTTTAGAGGCAGATGATACGATATGAGAAAATAAGAGCTGGTTACGAATGGGAAAACTATGAACCTATGAATACTAGATGAGGAGAAAACTAAATATTAAAAGAAGAAAAATAATTGAAGAGATAGATATGAATACTATGAGGAAAAAACAGGAATGCTACACGGAAAAAAAACGTGAATTTCAAATAAGGGAAAAAAAGAACACCAAATAATGAAAATAAGAGAACTAAACGAGGGAAAAGCAATAATACAAAATAAGGAAATAAAACGAATAATAAATAGTAAAAAAAATACAAAAGCTGGAAATACTGTCGAGGAAAAAGATGAATATAAACCATCGGGAAAAGTTAATATAAAAAAAAACCAAGAGAAAAAGGAAGGTTATCATATTCTTCCATAATTGAAGTTAAACAAAATAAAAACATGAACGAAATATCTTTTTAATTAAAGTTGGAAGTATTATTATTAGTATTATAAGTATGAGTATTATGAAGAACTTATTTTTGTAAGTTTGACACGAAAGAAGAGTTTAAAAATGATAGGAACAATAATGATAGGGACAAGAAATGATAGGGACAATAAATGATAGGGACAATAAATGATAGGGACAATAAATGATAGGGACGAATAATGATAGGGACAATTAGTGATAGGGACAATAAATGATAGGGACAATAAATGATAGGGACGAATAATGATAGGGACAAGAAATGATAGGGACAATAAATGATAGGGACAATAAATGATAGGGACGATAAATGATAGGGACAATAAACGATAGGGACAATAAATGATAGGGACAATAAATGATAGGGACGATAAATGATAGGGACGATAAATGATAGGGACAATAAATGATAGGGACAATAAATGATAGGGACGATAAATGATAGGGACAATAAATGATAGGGACAATAAATGATAGGGACAATAATGAAATGTTCCCGTAGGCTTAGATTTTCATTATTCTTATTAAACTAAGTAATAAAACTGAATATAGCGTTGCATGATTTTGAAAGACTAGGAGAGAGAGAGAGAGAGAGAGAGAGAGAGAGAGAGAGAGAGAGAGAGTAGGTAGTTAATCCGTACAAATGTATTCTCGAGTCTCGTGATTCTAAGTGTAAATACGCTAATTTGCATAACTCTCTCTCTCTCTCTCTCTCTCTCTCTCTCTCTCCAAGGTCGTTCAGGGTCGCGAGGTTCGGCACGGGTTCGGGTCATGGGTTCGCTTCACTTCCGGTTTCAGACACTAATGGATGGAACTGTTTCGAATCACGACTCTAGAAGGGCAGGAGAGAGAGAGAGAGAGAGAGAGAGAGAGAGAGAGAGAGAGAGAGAGAGAGTATACCTGTTGCAATTATTTTACCTGTTTGTGTATAAGTAAAAACATTCTTATAGTTTTTGTTCATGATTTTAATTCGTGGTTCCTCTGTACCACACACACACACACACACACACACACGCACACGCACACACACACACAAACACAAATACACACACACACACACACGGGTTATTGATTTGCATACTAATTAGTTGTGTGTGTGTGTGTGTGTGTGTGTGTGTGTGTGTGTGTGTGTGTGTGTGGGTCAAACTTTAATGAAAGACCCAGTATATTGACCACTGACCTTTTATTCTCAAAAACACTTACACTTTAAACATACATACATACATACGTATACATACATACATACATACATACATACAGACACACATACATACATACATACATACATACATACATACATACATACATAAAACTAACGTGTATGAACTATTGGGCCCAAGTTCACACACACACACACACACACACACACACACACACACACACACACGAGCGTAATATACATACATACATGCATACATACATACATACATACACACACAGCATCAAAGGGTTCGTGTATATTGCAAGTGAACTGTTTTTTTTTTTTCTTCCTTTTTCATATTTTATTTTTTCAAACAAGAGAACATTTTTTATTATTTTCTTTGTTCGTTGTTTTCTTTCACTTTCGCTTTTTCTTTTTCCCTTTTTCTTTTTTCTTTACAGTCGCAGAAGGTGAAGTGACGTCTCATTGAATTTGTTTAACCTTCAAAGGGGACGTGATTGTAGCGAGGAGGCGAAAGAGGAGACGAAAGGAAGGAAGGAAGGAAGGAAGGAAGGAGGGAACGGAAGAAGGAAGGAGCGAAGGAAGTGGAGATGAAATGAAGGAAGGAAGAATGGGAGGAACGGAGGAAGGAAGAAACGAAGGAATGGTAGGGAGAAGAAGGAAGGGAGGAAGGAAGGAAGGAAAGGAGGAAGAAAGGAAGGAAGGAAGGAACAGAGGGATGGAGGAAGGATGGAACGAAGAAATGGAAGAGAGAAGGAGGAAGGGAAGAGGGAAGAAAGGAAGGAATTAAGGAAGAAAGGAAGGGAGGAAGAAAGAAAGGGGAGAAGGAAAGACTAGAAAAAAAGGAAAGAAGGATGGAAGGAAGGCAGGAAGGAATGAAGGAAGAAGAAAGAAGAGAATGAATAATGCAAAGAGAAAAAAAAAGAAAAAAAGAAGAGAGGCATGAGATAAGGCGGGAAGGAAGGAAGGAAAGAAGGAATGAAGGAAAAAGAAAGAAGGGAATGAATAATGCAAAGAGAGAAAAAGAAAGAAGGAAGAGGCAAGAGGGAAGGAATATAGGAAGGAAAGAACGGACGAAGGAAGGAAGGAAGGAAGGAGGAAAGAAAGAATGAAGGAAAAAGAAAGAAGGAAGAGGCAAGAGGGAAGGAATATAGGAAGGAAAGAAGGGACGAAGGAAGGAAGGAAGGAACAAGGAAAAGATGGAACCACAGAAAAAAACATATAAGGAGAAACAGAAAAGTGCACATCTGAATCACACACACACACACACACACACACACACACACACACACACACACACACACACACACAGGCAAGCAGGTAAGTAGGTGCATCCGGTCTCCTATATCTCCCAGGCCTCAAACGCCCGCACGGCCCGGAAGGTGGAGTTGTCGGGGTTGAAGCCACCGACCGTGGGGTGACCGTAGCCGACGTAGCAGTACACACGGAAACTGGGATGGGGGGGCAGGGAGGCGCAGGGGCAGGGGGGGAGGGAGAATAGAGGGGGGGTGAATGGAGGTGAGGCAGGGGAAGGGAGGATATGAAGGTAGGTAGGGGGTTAACAAGGGAAAGGGTGAGGAGGAGGAGGAGGAGGAGGAGGAGGAGGAGGAGGACAATGCAAAATTACTATTGACGTTATTTTCTCTACAACAACAACTACTACAACTACTACTACTACTACTACTACTACTACTACTACTACTACTACTACTACTACTACTACTTTATTACAATTATCAACCAAAATACACAATAAATTCACAAACAAGACTAAATTACGCACAAAAAACTATATACTGAGCAAACTATTAACACACACACACACACACACACACACACACTCACCTGATCACAAGGACGCCCAGGAACACGGTGGCGCCCCAGGTGAAGGCGTGTCTGGCCCGCGCAGGCGACATCCAGGTGTGCAGCGTGTCCAGCAGGTAGCCCACCACCACGGCTAGGCAGGGAGGAGGAAAAGACGGTCAGATAGAAAGGCAAATAGGTAGATAGATAGACAGATAGATGAATAGATAGACAGATAGATAGATAGACAGACAGATAGATGGTCAGATATAGGTAAATAGACGGATGGAGAGATGGTCAGATAGATAGGCAAATAGATTGATAGAGACCGATAGATGGATAGATAGATAGATAGATAGATAGATAGTTTACCGACCATATAATACAAAAGGTGCATCAGAGAGGAGGAGGAGGAGGAGGAGGAGGAGGAGGAGAGGGAGGAGGAGAGCACTTACCGGTGAGCCTTGGGAATTGAAGAGCAAAAGAGAAAGATAACAAGAGAGATTGGAGAGAAAAGAGAACTGAAAAGAGGAGTAAGGGGAGTAGAAGTAGAACACAAGAGCAAAAGAGGAAGGGAACAAGAGAGAAAATAAAAGAGTTAAGAGAGATGTGAAACAGTGGAGTAGAGTAGAAGTAGAGGAGAGGAGTTAAGAGGAAGAGAAAAAAAAATAATAACAATGAACCGTATTGGCTATACAGGCAGCGCCACGCATGGCCACTAGATGAACTATCAGAGCAGTACTTTCCATAGAGTTCAAGTTATAGACTAGAGTGCGTCTGAGGCTGGCTTCGGGATACACCGCCTTGGTGCCGCCACCGCTCCAAGCCATCAGATACACACACACCCGATTTCCTGACACTACTGTTTGACATGAAGAAAAAGTGACATCAGCATCGTCTTTCTGAGGAAATTCTGCATTGCAATGGAATGAATTTGTAACTGTAAAGTAAGTAAAAATATACGAAAATGAGGGTTAAGTAAAATGGTGTGAAACACTGAAAGTTTTTCTTCATGTCAAATAGAAGTGTCAGGAAATTGGGTAGGAGTGAAGTGTGTGCACCCGTTGGCTTGGAGCGGTGACGGCAACAAGGCAGAGTATCCCGAAGCCAGCCTCAGAGGCACTCTAGTCTATAACTTGAGCTCTATGCTTTGACAGTCACCGAGTGGCTACGATTGGCGCTGCCTGTATAGCCAATACGGTCCATTAGAATAGACCTTGGTATACCTTGTCAAAGGCTTTCTGGAAGTTCTAGTATATGACATCGCTTATGATGGAGTTAACCCAGTTTTCATTGCGTGGAGCAAAACATAGCATAGAACACAGGAGGGAGAGAAGAATAGAATGAAAAGAGACAAAGAGGGACTCAAGAGTACTTACCGGTGAGCATAGAGGAGAACTGAAGGGCCGGGAAATAGTGGTGGTAGTAGAGGATCCTGTCCATGGTGTAGAAGGGCAGGTAATGGAACAGGTAGGCAATTAGCAGCCAGCGAAGGGCAAACACCTGGCGGCTCTTTCTCTCTGGGGGTGGAGGAGAGGAGGAGGAGGAGGAGGATTAGAACTGTGATTATTAGGCTGCTTGTAATTGCTTAATTTGCGGTACTGATTATCTCTCTCTATCTGTCATCTTTTTACCTATTTATGTTATGATGCTTACATTTACTCAAGGAGCGTAAGCAATAGGAGCGCTGAAGTCATCCTCATACTTTACTTTGCACTAGTTAGACCTCATCTCGATTATGCGGTTCAGTTCTGGTCCCCCTACTATAGAATGGATATCAAGACGTTAGATGATTCAAGGGGTAAGAAACTTGCATTATGAAGACAGGCTGAAGCATTTAAATCTACACTCTCTAGAAAGGCGAAGGTTTTGAGACCTTATTGAAGTCTATAAATGGATGAAGGGCTTCAGTAAAGGGGATGTCAATAGGGTTTTGGTTGTAAAAGAGCCAAGTAGGACGCGTACCAATGGTTTTAAGTTAGATAAATTCAGATTCAACAAAGACATAGGCAAGAATTGGTTCACTAATAGAGTGGCGGATGAATGGAACAGGTTTGGCAGTCATGTTGTGGATGCCAATACCAAAGATACATTCAAGAGGTTGGATAAAGCCATGGATGGTGAGGTAAGGTGAGGTTGAGTGTACAGGAGCTGCCTTGTATAGGTCGACCGGCCTCTTGCAGACTCCTTACGTTCTTATGTTCTTATGTTCTTATCTATCTATCTACCTGTTTTGTTATCGCTATATACCTATCCATCTATCTTTTTCATCTATCTATCTACCTATCTATCTCTCTATCTATTTAGTTTTATGTAAAAAAGAACACAACACAACACAACACAACGCAACACACACACACACACACACACACACACACACACACACACACACACACACACACACACACACACACACGTCAACATTGAGGTCACAGGAAGATCAACACCTGGACAAATAGATACAACACTCTTCCTCTTCCTCTTCCTCTTCCTCCTCCTCCTCCCTCTTCTTTCAACTCGCCAGACCACCTAACCTCTTCCTTGTTCTCTTTCTCCTGCTCCTCTACCTCTTACTCCTTCCTATTTTCCTCTAACCTCTTCTAAGTATTATTTTTTTCTACTTCTTCCATATCCTAATTCTCTTCCTTTCCTCTCCTCTTTAATTTAATAACTTTTTCCTCCTTGTTTTTGTCCTTCTCCTCCTCCTTCCTCATCTTCCTACTGACTTTTTTTTTGTCCTTCTCCCCCTACTGCTCTCCCTCCTCCTCCTCCTCCTCCTCCTCCTCCTCCTCCTTCTCTTTTTCCTATTCTCTTCCACCAACTTTTTCTTTCATTTCCTAGAACTCTTTCATTTACCCTTTCTTCCACATCATTCTCCTCCTCCTCCTCCTCCAGTTGTTAGCGCTCAGAGTATCAATAGCTTCAAGTCTTCATTAGATACAGGATTTTACCGACCCTTTTCGTGTGTTTCAGGCACACTGCAGCACGGCTCCAGCCTGAAGACTTAATGTGTTAACAATTTCCCCCAAAGCTTAGGTCACCAGTAGCGTAAGTTAGGGGTAGTAATTTCCTCTTATTTCTCTCTTTACTGTAAAATTTCCATGTCCCTTTCTTCCTTAAAGGCACATGGTGTTCTCTTCTAACTATTTCCTGTATATGTATTCCTATGTATTCCTCCTCCTCCACTTGCTCCTCCACTCTTCTCTCCTCCTCCACCTAGTCTCTCTCCTACGCCTTTTTTTTTATTTATCCTCCTCCTCCTCCTCCTCCTTCTTCCTGTCTGTTCCATTTCTTTGCAAACAAGAATCACACAAACCAAAACTATGACATTATATTTCATCTTTTTTACATATTATTTCACTTTCTTTCTTTTCTTTTTCCTTTTCTTTCTTTCATTTTCCTTCTTTAATTTCTTTCATTTTTTCTTTTATCTCTTATTTTTTCATTTTCCTTCTTTCATTCTTTTCATTCTCTTATCTTTTCATTTTCCTTCTTGGATTTCTTTCACTTTCATTCATTTCATTTTCCTTCTTTCAATTCTTTCATTCTCTTTTTTTCATTTCCTCTTTTAATTTTCCTTCTTTCATTTCTTTCATTCTCTTTTTCTAATTTTCCTTCTTTTATTCCTTTCATTCTCTTATCTTTTCATTTTCCATCTTGGATTTCTTTCACTTTCATTCATTTCATTTTCCTTCTTTCAATTCTTTCATTCTCTTTCTTTCATCTCCTCTTTTTCATCTCTTCCTTTTTCCATTTCCCTTCTTTCATTTCCTTCATTTCTTTCATTCTCTTTCCTTCATCTCTTTTCATTTTCCTTCTTTTATTATCCTTCTTTCATTTCTTTCATTCTCTTCTTTCATCTCTCCCTTTTCCATTTCCCTTCTTTCATTTCCTCCTTTTCTTTCATTCTCTTTCTTTCATCTCTCCTTTTTTTCACTCTTCTTCACTTCCTCACGTTTCTCACCTGACCTGACTGGCCCTTAATTGACCTCTTACCTGCGAGATGGGGGGGTTGGGGGCGGCGGCGTCGTTTGGTGGTGAAGTAGTGGTGGAGGAGCATGGCGGGGGCGGCGAGGAGGGTGACGAGGTTGATCCAGAAGATGATGGGGTTCCCGAGGAGGACGATTCTGAAGCTCACGTCATACCACACCTGAGACTAAAGGTGAGAAATGGACAGGTGTGAGAGGTGCAGGGGGTGATGTGATGAAGGGGAAGGAAGGGTAGGGAAGGGAAAGGAAAGGAAGGAAAGGGAAGGGAAGAGAAGGGAAGGGAAGGGGTGGAAGGAATGGAAAGGGAGTGTCTATTTTATGGCAGGGAGTGTACTTTTTACGTAGCAAACTCCTCCTCTTCCTTTCTTGTACTTTCGACTTTTGTGGAATTCAAATTTTTCTCTTATTTTATTTTACTTTCTTCCACTTTCCTTTACCCCATATACTCTTCTTCTTACTCCTCCTCCTCTTCCTCCTCCTCCTCCTCCTCCTCCTCTTTCTTATTTACCTCTTACACTCTCACATCCCTTCCCTTTCCTCCCTCCTTCACATACACCTCCCCATGTCCTGCCCCACCTCAGTTATTGCACAGCCACGTGGTGCAATACCTATCCTACTCACTCGCTGCCATTGTTCCGACTCCAGAAGAAAATTGTCAGGATTATAACAAAGGGTGACCACCAAGAACACACACAACCACTTTTCAAAGACACCACCATTTTAAAACTTTTTGACCTAAATAAAATACATATCGGAATTTATATGTTTAAAATTCTTAGAAATAACCTCAACCCAGCATTACAACCACAACACAATTATCCAACACGCACTCGTGAAAATCTTACAACACCACAACACAATTTAACGTTCTTCAAACATTCCCTATCTTACTCAGGCCCAAAGCTATGGAATTCAATACCTAATCACATAAAACTTTTGCCAACAAGTTCTTTTAAAAGCATTTTACAAAATATGAAATAGCTAAGTACTAGAAACTTGAAATATCTTCATTATAAACAGCATCTATCGTGATCCAACTTTCTATAAATGAACTATTTCTTTCATTCTCCTTCTTTTCCCTTTCTCTCTCCTATTCAAAGAGTGTACATACTGTTGTGTTCATGGCCAACAAGGCATAAATTGGTTCTAGGTGAGATGAGGCATATACATATGTATATTATGTATGTATGTATTTTTTTCTTTTGGCTTTGTCTTGTTTGGGGTATTTAATGTAATAAAAATAAATTCATATTTTGCCCAAAACACAATTTGTTTTATATGGGCTACTTGCTCATGTATAAATATTACATTCTATTGTTACATTTTTTTGCTGCAAGTATAATAAAGAGTTTCAATGAGTTTCAACGAGTTTCAAAGAGTTACATCCTCCTCCTCTTCCTTCTCCTCCTTGCCTAGTCAACTCTTTCTCCTACTCCCTCATACCTTGCTTCCTTTCCTCTTCCTACTACTACCGACATACCCCTCCTCCTCCTCCACCTCCCCCCTCCCACTTCTCCCCCCTGCACCCACCTTGAGGCAGGCGGGCCACATCCAGGGCCGGTGGGAGTTGAACCTGTCGCTGCCTTCAGGTTTAAGGCGCGAGTTGATCCACGTCATGACCCGGTGCGTCTCCACCACGCGGGAGGCGAACCCGGCGCGCAGGTGTTCATAGGTGGCGTTGGGTACTGTGGGGGGGGAGGCAGGTGTGTGAGGGTGTGCAAGGGTGGATATGGGTCCTGTTGGGGGGGGGGGAGGCAGGTGTGTGAAGGTGTGCAAAGGTGGATATGGGTACTGTGGGGGAGGGTACGGCAGGTATGTATTGGTGGATATAGGTATTAACTTATAGGAAAAGGCGAAAGGTGAGGTGAAATGTGGGAGGTGATGAGAAGGTGAGAGAAAGGTATGGGAAAGGTGAAGGAAAGTGAGGGAAAGGTGAAAGGAAGTTAAGGGGAAGGTGAAGGAGAGTGAGGGGAAGGTGAAGGAAAGTGAGGGGAAGGGGAAGGAAAGTGAGGGGAAGGTGAAGGAAAGTGAGGGGAAGGGGAAGGAAAGTGAGGGGAAGGGGAAGGAAAGTGAGGGGAAGGGGAAGGAAAGTGAGGGGAAGGTGAAGGAAGGTAATGAAAAGTATGAGAGAAAATGAGAAGTTAAGGGGGAAGGAGGGGAGAGAAAGGGCGAGGGAGAGGCGAAGGAATGGTAAGATAGTGATGGAAAGTGAAGGAAAGTGAAGGTGAGCAAAGGTACGGAAAGGGGAAGGTAAGGGAGAGGTGAGAACAGGTAAGGAGATGATGGTGATGATAGGCGTGATAGTGGTGGAGGTGATGAAGGTGGTGGTGGAGGTGGTGATGGTGATGGTGGTGGTGAGGAGTATGTTGTGGTGGTATGGTGGTGTGGTGATGAGTGGGGAAAGGTATGTAGATGAAGTGGTGTGCTAGGAAGGAGGAGGAGGAGGAGGAGGAGGAGCATTTAGCAGGGATGGGTGTGGCTGGGAAGTGGAGTGGAGGTGTGACGTGGTGGTGGTGGTGGTGGTGGTGAGGAATTCAGTGGTGGAGATAATGTGGAGGTTATGAGAACAAGGTGGAGTGGAAGGAGGTAAAAAGTGGAGAGGTGGAAGGTATATGGTGTGGCTTAGTGAGGGGTGGGGTGGGGGGGGGTGGGGGCAGCTGAACAGGTGATGTGGTTTGGATGGATAAGTGGAGTGGGTAGGGTGGATGAATGAAGGAGATGTGAAGATGTGGGAAGTGGGGTGGAGGGGATGTTTATATGTCTATGAGGTGGAGAAGGTGGAATGGGTGTGGATGTGAAGGCTTGTGGAGTATGTGGGGGATGTGGAAGATGTGGTGCTGAAGATAAGAGAGATAAGACAGTGGAGGGAAAGGTGATGAGCAGGTGAGGAAAGTGACAGGTGTGGTGGTGGAGGTGGAGGTGGTGGAGGTGGAGGTGATGGTGATAAGCAGGAAGTGTTTCCCTTGGGTGGATGACTACACTAATTACCTCGTCGTCATTACATCATTAACGCGTCACTATCAACGTCACCATGAGGAAAAGGGGAGGGCGGAAAGTGGCCATCATCATCACCATCATCATCATCATTATTATTATTATTATTACTATTGTTGTTGTTGTAGTAATTTATTCATGTCATTACCGTGTTATTAAAGTATATGGAAGCAAAAGGTTTCTCTCTCATTTCATTAAGTGAGAGAGAGAGAGAGAGAGAGAGAGAGAGAGAGAGAGAGAGAGAGAGAGAGAGAGAGAGAGAGAGAGAGAGAGAGAGAGAAACACACACACACACACACACACACACACGATATTCCACTTCTCTCTTCCTCCAATCCTCCTCCTCCTCCTTCTCCTCCACCACTTACATACATACCTCTTCCTTGGCTCCTTCCTCCATCTTCCACACACACACACACACACACACACACACACACACACACACACACACACACACACACACACACACACACACACACACACACACACACACACACACACACACACACACACACACATTAATACTCACAATAGGGGTTATAATGCTGCTCCACAATCCAGTTCGTGTATGGTTCCTGCAGGTTGGTGGAGCACGTAATCTCGGCCTGTCCTCCCCCCCTGCACACACACACACACACACACACACACACACACACGGGGGGACAAAGGTGTAATTAGTATTTCCATTAGTAGAATCACGGAGACATTAAGGTTACGCGTTTACTCATTTACAATTTACCTTTGATTTGATGAGGGCTGATGATGATGATGATGATGATGATGATGGTGGTGGTGGTGGTGGTAATTGTGGTAGTGGTGGTGATGAGGAGGTGGAAGAGGAAGAGGAAGGGGACGATGGTGGTGTTGGAGATAATGAAAGTGCTGATGATGATGAGGGTGATGATGATGATGATGATGATAATGATGACGGTGATGATGGTGGTGGTGGTTATGAGGAGGTGGAAGAGGAAGAGGAGGAGGACGCTGGTGGTGGTGGAGATTATGAAAATGGTGATGAATGATAATGATAATGATGATGATGATGAAGATGATGGTGGTGGAGATAATGAAAATGGTGATGAATGATAATAATGATGATGATGATGATGATGATGATGATAACAATGATGAGTTTTTTTCTTAATTATATGACTCTAAATGTTACTTATGCTGCTGATACTATAAAAAAATAAAGAAGGGTAAATAAAGAACAACAGAGAACGAATGAAAGAAACACAGAAAGAATACGTATTGAAATGAAGATAAACAAACAAACAAACAAACAGTCCACTACACAAGGAAACACTGACCAACAAACAGACAGACAGACAGACAGACAGATAAACAGACGTAAACAACACTGGCTAATAAAACCCCAAGGAGAACCACACTCGAGAGAGAGAGAGAGAGAGAGAGAGAGAGAGAGAGAGAGAGAGAGAGAGAGAGAGAGAGAGAGAGAGAGAGAGAGAGAGAGAGAGAGAGAGAGAGAGAGAGAGAGAGAGAGAGAGAGAGAGAGAGAGAGAGAGAGAGAGAGAGAGAGAGAGAGAGAGAGAGAGAGAGAGAGAGAGAGAGAGAGAGAGAGAGAGAGAGAGAGAGAGAGAGAGAGAGAGAGAGAGAGAGAGAGAGAGAGAGAGAGAGAGAGAGAGAGAGAGAGAGAGAGAGAGAGAGAGAGAGAGAGAGAGAGAGAGAGAGAGAGAGAGAGAGAGAGAGAGAGAGAGAGAGAGAGAGAGAGCACACACACACACACACACACACACACACACACACACACACACACACAAACACAAAAAAACACAAACACACACACAAAATGATCTTAGGTGGGCAGGCCGGCAGGTGAGGCAGGCCAGGTAACTCACCACTTAATAGGCAGCTTGGCTCTGGACCAGGTGAGCGCGCACTTGTTAGCCACACACAGGAACTTGACGCTAGACGATAGGGTGTGAACGGTTTGCCCCTTCCCGCCCCCCTCGACGACTACCTGCCACATCTGCCACGGGGTAATCTGGGGGGAAGGGGCAGGTGTGGAGGTGAGAAGGGAAGGGGATGGGAGTCGGGAGAGAGACAGGTGTGGAGGTTATGGAGGTGAGGAGGAAGGGGACAGGTGTGGAGATGTGGAGGAGAGGGAGGAAGGTGGAAGAGGTGGAAATGGGTTAGGATGGGAGAGGAGAACGTAAGGTGATGGGATAATAACAGTTGAGAATGGGTTAAGAAGGGAAGGGAAAGAGAGATGAAGATGGGAGAAGAGGAAAAGAAAGATGATGATGGGATGATAACGAGATGAGAATGGGTTAGAAAGGGAAGAGGAAAGTAAGATGAAAATGGGGAAGAGGGAAAGAAAGATGAAGATGGAGAAGAGGGGAAGAAAGATGAAGATGGAGAAGAGGGGAAGAAAAATGAAGATGGAGAAGAGGGGAAGAAAGATGAAGATGGAGAAGAGGGAAAGGAAGATGAAGATGGAGGAAGAGGGGAAGAAAGATGATAATGGGGGAAGAGAGAAAGAAAACTGACGAGATGATAACAAAAAAATGAGGATGGGTTAGGAAGGGAAAGGAAGAAAATATGAATAATAAAAATCGAAAATAAATGTTAATAAGGGAAAATAAATGATAAAGGGATATAATAAGAATAATAAAGGTCACGGAATTAGGAAAAATGTTAGGAAATGAAAGGAGGAGGGCGAAAACTTGTACCCAACACCCACCGATGCGCTGCTCGTGCCCTTGGGGGGGGTCAGCATCCCAAGCGGGGTCTCCTCCTGCTGCACGTTGGTCAGGTTCTGCGGCCAGGTAAACACACAGGTAAACGCAGGTAAGGGGCTTGTTAAGAGGCAGGTACACATACAGGTAAACACACAGGTACACACACAGATAAACACAGGTAAACATACAGGTTATCGCAGGTAATGAGGTTGTTAATGAGGCAGGTACTCACACAGGTAAACACAGGTAAAAGGCTTGTAATGAGGCAGGTACACACACAGGTAAACACAGGTAAAAGGCTTGTAATGAGGCAGGTACACATACAGGTAAACACACAGGTAAACACAGGTAGGGGGCATGTTAATGAGGCAGGAACACACACAGGTAAACACAGGGACACACAGGTAGGGGACTTGAGTCAGTTAAACTCAGGTACACACAGGTCAATATCTTGTTAATGAGGCAGGTAAGGCGATTTGGTTTATGAGGGCGGTAAACACACAGATAAACTCAGGTAAGGGTTTTGTTATTGAGCCAGGTAAACACCCAGGTACACTCTGGTAGGGGACTTGTTGATAAGATAAGGGCTTGGTTTATGAGGCAGGTAAACACAGGTAAAGGACTTGGTTAATGAGGCTGAGGAGGCTGAAATGGTCTATCGTTTGTATTTGGAAACAACTCCACACCATACATAACCCCCAACACACAACCACACACCCACACAACCCCACACCCACGCAACCCCACACCCACACAACCACACACCCACACAACCCCACACTCACACAACCCCATAACCCACACAACCCCACACGCCCCTAACCCCCCACCCGCTAACCCTCACCTACCACGGGCTTGGTGTAGACGAGGCTGTGTTTCTTGGTGACGAAGGACCTGTTTTTGCTGCAGGAGAGGGCGGCGCCGGTGACGGGGTGGTAGAGGCGCACCCAGTCCCCGTGAGCCACGTACTCGGGGGCACCGCTGTAGAAGCCGTCCTTCTGCTCGGGGTCATCCTCGGGGAACAGGATGCGGCTGGGGGGAGGGGAGTAGGAATTTGTCAGGATGCGCAAGGATACACAAGAAGGGTGGATCACAAATATACAGGATCGGAGTCTCTTTATAGAAGTTACGGAATATTAGCTTTTATATTCCCTGAAATGGTTTACACAAGGATACACAAGAAGGGTGGATCACAAATATACAGGATCGGATTCTCGTTATAGAAGTTCCGGAATATTAGCTTTTATATTCCCTGAAATGGTTTACACAAGGATACACAAGAAGGGTACATCACAAATATACAGGATCGGATTCTTTTATAGAAGTTCCGAATATTAGCAGGATACACAAGAAGGGTACATCACAAATATACAGGATCGGATTCTCTTTATAGAAGTTCCGGAATATTAGCTTTTATATTCCCTGAAATGGTTTACACAAGGATACACAAGAAGGGTACATCACAAATATACAGGATCGGATTCTCTTTATAGAAGTTCCGGAATATTAGCTTTTATATTCCCTGAAATGGTTTACACAAGGATACACAAGGATATAAGGAGACTACAAGATGGGAGACGGCCTACATATGGCAGCTCCTGAAGGCGGGTTATTCACCAGATTCCCTTCCCGTCCATAAATACATCTAACCTCTATGTAACGCCTTCATTAGTGTCTGCCTCAACTACATTCCCGCTCAGTTTTCTCCGCTCATCCACAAGCCTGTTCGTGAGCCAGTTCTTGCCTTTTTCCTTCCAGAACTTGAATTTATGCAACCTATACCCGTTAGTGCGTGTTCTCACATCAGTGTTTATTATAAGTACTTCATCTAAGTGGAAGAGTGAGGAGGTGGAGAGGGTTTCAAGGGAAGATGAGGTGGAGGACGAGTTAGAGTGAGGCGGTGGTTAGGGTGATAGTGGTGGATCAGTGTGGTGACACATCTAGAAGTGGAAAAAGATGTGATGGAGGACAAGAAAAGAAAGAAATAAGAATGAAAAAAAAAAGAACAACAAAAATAAACAGGAGGAGGACGAGGAGAAGGAGGAAGAGGAAGAGGAAGAGTGCAGGTGGCAGATAAGTTTAGGTTTGTGAGAGAGAAGTGGTGAGAGGTGAGAGAAGGTGTGGGTGGTGAGTGAAGAACGTAATGAGAAGGAGGAGGAGGAGGAGGAGAAGGAGACGGAGAAGGAGGAGAAGGAGGAGGAGGAGGAAGAAGAAGAGTGATGAAGGATGGGTATGTAGGGACCTATTAAAAATGATTACATCCATCTCTTTCCCTTCACACACACACACACACACACACACACACACACACACACACACACACACTCCCCACCCCCACCCTAACCCCCAACCCCCACCCCCCAACCATCCCCCACAACTCCCTTCCACACATAAAACACTCACAAGTAATTATTATGATCCTTCGCCCTGAACCCCGTCACCTGCTGCCAGCCCTTCGCACCTGCCTCCCCCGGGTACGTGAGGTTGTGGCTGTGCAGATAGACTCCAGCCAAGGTGTTCGTCCTCAAGGTCACCAGGCTCCCGTAGGCCAACTCTGCGTGGGGGTAAAAGGTCAGGAAAGGTCAGGGAAGGTCAAGGAAGGTACTGTTGTGAGGTTTGATATAAGGTTGTGAGGATACGTTATGTGGCTGTTAAGAGGGAAAGGGAGGAAGGAAGGAAGAAAGGAAGGAAGGAAGGAAGGAAGGAAGGAAGGAAGGAAGGAAGGAAGAAGGAAGGAAGGAAGGGTGAGTAGGAAGGTCAAAAGAGAGAGGAGGGAGGGAAGGATGACAGGAGGGAGAGAGGGACAGAAGGGAAATGGAGAGAAAGAAGGAAGGAAGGAAGGAAGAAAGGAAGGAAGGAAGAAAGGAAGGAAGGAAGGAAGAAAGAAAGGAGGAATGGAAGGAGGGAATGTAGGAAGGAAGGAAGGAACAAGGGAGGGAGGGAACATAGGAAGAGGGAAGAAAAGAAGGAAGGAAAGAAGGAAGAAAGGAAGGTAGGAAGGAACGAAAGTAGGTAGGTAAGTAGGTAGGTAGGAAGGAAGGGGGAAGAAAGGAAGGAAGGAACGAACGAACGAACGAAGGAGGGAGGAAACAAAAGAAGAAAAGATGGTAGGGAAGAAGGAAGGAAAGTAAGAAAGAAGGAAGGAAGGAACGAAGGAAGGAGGGAAGGAAGGAAGGAAGGAAGGAAGAAAAGAAGAAACAAAGAAAGGTAAACAGGAAGATAAAGACTGAAGAAACGATATAAAAAAGGAAAGAAGAGAAAGAAAAATAAGGAAAACAAGAATAGCAAGAAAAACACAAACAAAGAAGTAAAGAAAGATATTAAAAAAAGCAAAAAAAGGAGATAAAAAAGAAGAAAAGGAAAATGTTTGTAAAAGTCAAGAAAGGCCACGAAAGGTTAAAGTAAAGGTCATACTTGAGACGAAAGGTGAACACGTCGAGAGAAAGGTCATTTGGTCAACAGGACAGACAGGTGAGGACAAAAGGTCATTCAAGTTCAGAGGTCATAAAAAGCTCCAAGTTCAGAAAAGGTTAAGAGAGGTCGAGCTGTAATGTAAGGGTGGTCATTTGAGGTCACTGATCAGGAGAGATGAGAAGGGAAGGTCAAAGGTCACTGAGATGTCAAGACGAAAGGGAATACAAAGGATAAGAGGAAAGTGAAAAGTAGAGTTAACGAAAAAAAGTAAATTGATGGAAAGGTATAGATAGACAGACAGACAGATAGACAGTCAGGTAAATAGGTAGACACAGAGATTGGTTGACTGATATGGATAATTAGACAGACAGACAGATAGATAGATAGACAGGTAGATAGATAAATAAATAAATAAATATATATATATATATATATATATATATATATATATATATATATATATATATACACACACACACACAGAGAGAGAGAGAGAGAGAGAGAGAGAGAGAGAGAGAGAGAGAGAGAGAGAGAGAGAGAGAGAGAGAGAGAGAGAGAGAGAGAGAGAGTGAGAGAGAGAGAGAGAGAGAGAGAGAGAGAGAGAGAGAGAGAGAGAGAGAGAGAGAGAGAGAGAGAGAGAGAGAGAGAGAGAGAGAGAGAGAGAGAGAGAGAGAGAGAGAGAGAGAGAGAGAGAGAGAGAGAGAGAGAGAGAGAGAGAGAGAGAGAGAGAGAGAGAGAGAGAGAGAGAGAGAGAGAGAGAGAGAGAGAGAGAGAGAGAGAGAGAGAGAGAGAGAGAGAGAGAGAGAGAGAGAGAGAGAGAGAGAGAGAGAGAGAGAGAGAGAGAGAGAGAGAGAGAGAGAGAGAGAGAGAATATACCGCACACAACGCAACTCTAACAGAAGAAGGCCCGTAGTAGTTTAAAAAAAAAAAGTAGTAGGAGTAGTAGTAGTAGTAGTAGTAGTAGTAGTGCTTATCAGGTATCAGGACACCTCTCCTCCCGAAACTGACCTATCTTTCGGCCACCTCTTTTTAAAAAAAAAAAAATGAAGTAGTAGTAGTAGTAGCAGTAGTAGCAGTAGTGCTAGAAGTAGTAGTAGTAGTAGTAGTAGTAGTAGTAGAGGAGGAGGAGGAGGAGGAGGAGGAGGAGGAGTAAAAGCATAAACAACAGTAGAAGTATTAGTAATGAAAATAATAATAATAATAATAATAATAATAATAATAATAATAATAATAATAATAATAATAATAATAAAAACAGCAACAACAACAACAACAACAACAACAACAACAACAACAACAACAACAACAACAACAACAACAACAACAACAACAACAACAACAACAACAACAACAACAACAACAACAACAACAGCAACAATAGCTACACCCGGATAGAGGCAATGATTATAGGCAGGCCAGGTCCAGGTAGCGGCCGTGTAGAGGTAATTTTGTGATCATATTACCTCTAATTAAAAGTGAGACAGGTAGAGTTATGACCTGTGCGTTTATAGAGATGGGAACGAGGTGATGCAATTATCTTTGGTTGGCTGAATTATTGCTATTATTATTATTACTACTACTACTACTACTCTCTCTCTCTCTCTCACCTTTGGGCTGGGAGACGTTGTTCAAAGCGTTGTTTAAGAGATTCATTTGGAAGGCTGGGCTGAGATGGGCTTCCTCGGCAGCGTGTGGACTGACCCTGCACACACACACACATACACACACACAGGGGAGAGAGAAGGAATACACGTTTTCAGGTATATAACATTATGAAGCGTGTGTGTGTGTGTGTGTGTGTGTGTGTATGATGTATAGTTAAGCAGTGTTTTTTTTTTAATGACGTATGTTGTTTTCTCTCAGGCGTAGACAAGATTAACTATTTACACCTGACTAACTCTCCATCCATTATCAATATTACTTTCTCTTATATTAGTTTATCTTACCACTGTACAGGAAGGGTTGTATTCGTATCAGTAGTAGTAGTAGTAGTAGTAGTAGTAGTAGTAGTAGTAGTAGTAGTAGTAGTAGTGGTGGTATTGCTAACGAAAGCATGTCAGCACCAGTAGTTACAAATGTAAAACGATAAAGCCAGACAAGAACAAGGGAAACAGAAGCAGCGGTGACAGCATTGGAGCAGGAAAGTAATGGCAGGAGGGGGAGAAACAGGAGGAGGAGAACGAGGGTGAGAAGCAAGAGGAAGTGGAGGAAGAAGAAAACAAGAACAAAAAGAAAAACAAGAAGTGAAATAACATGAACAAGAAATGAAAGAGCAAGAACGAAAAAGGTCAAGAACAAGATCAAGAAGGAAAAGAAGTTATGCAAAATAGAAACAGGCGAAGGAAACGAGCAACAAACAAAAACGCTGGAGCAGAAGGCGAAAAAGAAGAGCTGCAAGGACGAGGAGGAGGAGGAAGAGGAGGAGGAAACATGGAAACATGGAATGACAGGCAACAGAAAGCCTATTGGCTCATTACGAGGTTGCCTTCTGTAGAGCGGTGATCTGCCTGACAGTCACTTGGTACCTGCAGAGCAGTTCAAGGCATTTCGGTGCGTATTTTCAGTTTACTCCTGTTGTCACGAAGTGACGGTCGATGCGATTTTTGAAAGAGTTGATGGTTTCCGCACTTACTACTTCAGCAGGGAGGTCGTTCCAATGGCGAATGACTCGGTTAGAGAAGAAACTCCTACCAATGTCTGTGTTGCATCGCTTCGTGTGAATGGGCAGGCCGTTGTTTCTAGTTCTTGAGTTGGTCTGTAGCTCAAAGAGCTTGGAGTGGTCAACATTACTGAAGTTCTTTAGGTACTTGAAGACCTGAATCATATCCCCCCGTAGGCGTCTCTTTTCCAGCGTGAAGAGGTTAAGTCGCCTGAGTCGATCTTCATACGGCAGGGCTTTCAAGGGTGGAATCATCTTCGTAGCGCGTCGCTGGATTCTTTCTAATAATTCAATGTCTTTTCTGTAATTAGGAGACCAGAACTGTACCGCATACTCGAGGTGAGGTCTTACCATTGAGTTATATAAGGATAACATTACTTCCGGCGTCTTATATTCGAAGTTTCTTGATATAAACCCGAGCATGGTGTTGGCTTTGTTATATACTTTTTTAGTGTTTTGCGTGTTTTAGGTCACTGCTGATAGTGACTCCAAAATCCGATTCCTCCTGCACGACCTGCAAAGGCTTTCCACGCATGTTGTATGTATGGTTACTGTTTCTGGAACCAAAGTGCGTGACTTTGCATTTGTCAACGTTCAACGACATTTGTCACTTTTCGGACCACTGGATGATCTGGTCAAGGTCTACTTTAGTGTCGTCCGCAAACTTTGATATAGAGGATTTCAATCCCGCTTCCAAGTTATTGATGTATATGATAAAGAGAATGGATTCCAGCACCGACCCCTAGGGCACCCCACTAGTGACTGGCAGCCACTCAGAAGCCTGCCCGTTGAGTAAAACTCGCTGTTTTCTGTTGGTGAGCCAATCTCTTATCCATGCAGTCAGGTTTCTTCCTATACCTGCAGGGTCTAATATTTTAAGGAGCCGCTCGTGCGGCACCTTGTCGAAGGCTTTCTGGAAGTCCAGGTACTGACATCGCTTGGGACGTGATTATCCCAGTTATCGTATATACCTTGGAAGAAGTCCAGTAGATTCTTTAAGCAACAACGCTTATTTCGGAAACCGTGCTGCGTGCCAGAAATTATATTGTTTTCTTGTAGGAAATTGACAAGTTTGTCTCTAATAATCTTCTCAAGGATTTTGCCCGCCACTGATGTTAAACTTATAGGCCTGTAGTTTAGGGGAACGGTCTTATCTCCTTTTTTGTAAATCGGGGCTACGTTCGCCATTTTCCAGTAGTCGGGTACTTTGTTCAGTTGTAGTGACCGGTTAAATATGCTTGCGAGGGGATGCAGTATTTGCTGTTTCAGTTCGTTCAACAACCGCGGTGACAAGTTGTCAGGTCCCGTTGACTTGTTCGTGTCGAGTTTGTCCAAGTACTTTTTCACGTCTTGGGCGGATATTGCGTCAATTTCCAGGGGCGTAATCCCCCTCGGAGAAACGGGGCCTTCGGGTATGTTTTCTTTGTCTTCGATCGCAAAGTTACTGTTTAGGATTTTGGCAATGTGTTTACTGTCCTGGGTTAATGGTCCGGTCTCGTCCGTCAATGGCCCAATGTTGGTTTTAACTTTCTTTTTCGTTTTGATGTACAATCGTGGGACATAAGTGATGACACACTGTCCACTGAGTTTCGTTCACCGGCCCCGACTTTAAAATATATACACCGCATGGAAGGAGGCTAATGTTCAGATATAAGAACATAAGAACATAAGAACGCAGGAGTCTGCAAGAGGCCGGTAGGCCTGTACGAGGCAGCTCCTTTGACCCTAAGCTCCCGTGTATCTAACCCCACCTAATATCTCTATTTTGAATGTGACATTGTATTGGCACTCACCCATGACCACCACCCTATTAGTAAACCAATTTTTTGCCTATGTCCCTGTTGCAGTTTAAACCTGTTACTGTGTCCCTACCCGGTTCTTTCTACCAAAAAAACCTTATGAATGTCTCCCCCTATTAAAGCATTCATCCATTTATAAACCCTCGATCATGTCGCACCCCACCCACTTTTCTTTTAACTGTTTGAGTCTTTCCTCGTGGCAAGTTTCTCAACCCTGAATCATCTTTTAGTCATCCTCTCTGCACCGATTCTAACATTTGTTCTATAGTAGGGTGACTAAGAACTGAACCGCATAGTCAAGATGAGGTCTAACTAATGCTAAATATATAGTTTGGAAGACTTCAGGCTTCTGTTGCTTACTACCTCTTGAAATAAATAGTACTATTAGCTCTTGAATGCATTGTGCCCTTGACGGAGATCGAGAGACTAAGACCCCCCCCAAAATCTCTCGCACACTCCACCTACTTATGAGAGTGTCATTAAAGCATAGTTGGTGTGAGGGGTTGTTCCTACAGAATACCTCAATACTCACTCATTGAACATTGAACTCCATCTTATCCGCCGCCATATATAATCTGTTGAGTTCACCTTGGAGAATACTAGCGTCCTGATCCGACTCAATTACTCTACCGATCTCACTACTCACTACATATACACTCTCCATAATTTATTAGATATGAATTTGTCACTTGTGCACACTGATAACAACTTTTAAATTCGCGGACGAAAATGTCTCTTTACATTTCGTTCAAATTTAGTCAGGGACAGCTAAAGTTGTTTACAACGCTATTATGCATTTGAATAAATGTTATATTCATTCCTGCAACGTCCCCGTTAAGAAAATACGAAGAAAACATTGATAACGTGCACAAAAATTCTGATATGGTTTAAAAATATATAATAATACCACCGTTTAACTCTCGCTTGACAATGTTATGCAATGACGTCATCGACCATGCTAGCCAGCGCATCTAAGAAACTAGTAGGCTATTATGAATTGAAATGAATTACAAAGCTATTATTTTGCATTTGAGAATACTAAGCGATTCGTTTGCATTTATGAAACTAGGCTATTACTTTGCATTTACGAATACCAAGTTATTATTATGCATTTAAGAAAACTGGGCTATTATTTTGCAGTGAATTTTTTTTCTTAAGAGAAGTTAAACTCTCTCTCTCTCCAGAATGCACACTGGCGACCAAAGCCAAGCAAGTATTTAACTAATGGAATGCAGAAAATCTTATTACAGAGCATGCACTTGTGGAAACAAGAGCATTCATAACAGATTTTTTTAAATACGTCTTATATAACTCGACTGCAGCTCTGCTGGATAGTTGCCGTCTTTCGCTAGCGGTGTCTGAAACATTTTGGAAACTGTGTCAACACTTGTGTCCCACGACTGTACGTGAAGAACTTTTTAGGATTGGTCTTGACTTCGTGCGCCATTTGTTTCTCATAGTTGCGTTAATTGTCCGAATGAGAGTTCGACAAGCTCTGAGGCTATTTTGGTGCTGTACACGGGCTTCGGCCGTATCATTCCCTCTGATCAGATTGTAATTCCGTTTTTTTGCCTTTATTGCCCTTTTGATCTTCATGGTCATCCACGGTGGATCCACGGCACCATTTACTCGCCTGGATTTCATCTGAACTGTCGTCCTTTGTACCTCCAGGAGCTTGTCCCTGAAGACGTTCCACGTGTCTTCGATTGTACTGACGTTAAGGTTGCCGTTGATATGATCCCACGCAGCAGGAGACAGCAGTTCGCGGGCTAAGTTGAAGTTAGCCTTTCGGTAATCGGGAGGAGGAGGAGGAAATGGACGGGGAGAAGGAGAAGAAGAAGAGGTGGAAGAGGAGCTGCAGGCCATCCCCGGCACACTCACGCCTTGAGGAGGAGGGCGTCGTGGGCTGCGAAGAGGGCGAGGTAGACGGAGGCGGGCAGCAGGATGAGGCACAGCACGCGGGCCAGGAAGTGTTGCGCCACCACCACCTGGGCGAGAGAGGGGGAGAGGAGAGAGAGAAGGAATTATCACCTGCCTAAGTTATTCATTACCTGTCCCTTCATTATTCCTCTCCCACCTGTCCTTCTTAAAATTATTTCCTTAACCTCACCATCGTCATAACGCGGAAGGGAGAGAGGAAAGGATGATTTACTTCTCTATCTTACTATTTACCTTTCTGTCCTGTCTACCTCCCTCCCTGATCTACCTACTTATCCTTATCTGCCTACCTGTCTATCCTATTAATTACCTGGCTCATCCGTTCATGATCATTTTCCACCTGTCACTGTCCCACCTATACCCTCGCCTTCCCACCTATTTCTTATTCATTCCTTCAAATATAAACTAATCTCTGGCGTCTTACTTTTCTTTCCCACCTGTCTTCTAGTAGTAGTGGTAGTAGCGGTAGTAGTAGTAGTAGTAATAGTAGTAGGAGGAGGAGGAGGAGTAGGAGTAGGAGGAGTAGAAGTAGTATTAATAGCAGCCCTAGCTATCCTTTTTCAACCCTTCAACCTGCCCAATTTCTCACCACCTTTCCCCTGTTCCCCTTCCAAAGGCGTAAGACTCACCAGGGGCGTGCGTAGGTCCCCCAGGGTGTCCCACAGGTCGAGGCAGGTGTAGAGGCCCACCACGGACACCACGAACACGCCCACAAACTTGACGCTCACCACGCAGCCCAGCGCCAGCCCCGTGTACGCCAGCCGCCCCCACCACGCACACGAGAACGGCCTGGGGGGGGAAAGCATGTATATACGTGTGTGGGGGGGTGGGGGTGGGGAGAAATGTACGTGTGTGTGTGGGGAGGGATTACATACGTGTGTGCGTGTGTGTGTGGGGGAGGGTCATGTATGTGTGTGTGCGTGTGTGGGGGGGCGGGTCATGTGTGTGTGTGTGTGTGTGTGTGTGTGTGTGTGTGTGTGTTAGCTAATTGCGCTTAGCTTCATAGTTCCGTGGACATTTCTGCTTCTTTTGGACGAACCCTTGAGTTACCCGCCACGTCAGTAGCCAGACCACCACCCCGGAAGGCGGGACACAACCCCTGCCTGACACCCGGGACCCACTCGCTGTTGGGTGGACAGGGGCACGGGTGTAAGGAGACTACTCATCTGTCTCCTCTCCGCCCGGGGATCGAAGCCAGGACCTCTCGGTTGTGAGCCGAGTGTGCTAACCACTGCACTACAGAGCACCCGTAGGAGGAGGAGAACGAGGAGGAGAAGGAGGAGGAGGAGGAGGAGGAGGAGGAGGAGGAGGAGAATAACCACCTTCACAAAAATAACGAGGAGGATGAAAAGAGAGAGAGAGAGAGAGAGAGAGAGAGAGAGAGAGAGAGAGAGAGAGAGAGAGAGAGAGAGAGAGAGAGAGAGAGAGAGAGAGAGAGAGAGAGAGAGAGAGAGAGAGAGAGAGAAACATACGTACAAACATACAGACAGGGAGGGGGAAGAGGAAAGAGAACAAAACAAAAACACAAAAACAGACAGACACAGAATATTAAGAATTCAGATCGACAACAGCAGCAACAGGAAACAGAGGAGGGAGAGGGGAAAAAAAAACACTAACGAATAAAACGGAAATAAAAAAAAACGGAACGAAAAACAACAGATAAAAACAAGAATCTCTCAGAACCAGCCAGGCAGAGGACGCGCAGAAAAACACACCTGAGCTTTGATAAATAACACCTGTAGTAGTAGTAGTAGTAGTAGTAGTAGTAGTAGTAGTAGTAGTAGTAGTAGTAGTAGTAGTAGTAGTAGTAGTAGTAATAATAGTAGTAGTAGTAATAATAGTAGTAGTAGTAATAATTGTAGTAGTAGTAGTAGTAGTAGTAAATGTACCAACAGCAACAGTGGCAACATCAATATAACAACAGCAACCTCAGCAGAATTAGTAGTAATAGTAGCAGCAGCAGCAGCAGCAATAGAAAGCCTATTGACTCACTGCGAGGTTGCCCGCTTTGGTAATTTACTCTGCTCGACAGCCACTTGGGGCTTGGGGAGCAGATGAAAGCGCTTCGGTATTCAGTTTTCTCCTGTCTCAACGAAATGACGGTCGATTCTGTTTTTGAAGGCGTTGATGGGATTCGCATTTCCTACCTCTGAGGGAAGATTGTTCCAGTTGCAGATGACTCGGTTTGAGACGAAACTCCTGCCAATGTCTGTGCTACATCGACTCGCTTGAATTGGTAAACCGTTAAAATCTAGTTCTTGTCTTGGTTTGCAGTTCAAAGAACTTGGAGTGATCGACGTTATTGAGCTTTTCATGTACTTGAAGATTTGAATCATATCCCCTCGTAGGCGTCTTTTCTCCATTATAAAGAACTTGGAGTGATCGACGTTATTCGTTATTGAACTTTTCAAGTACTTGAAGACTTGAATCATATCCCCTCGTAGGCATCTTTTCTCCATTGTAAAGAACTTGGAATGATCGACGTTATTGAACTTTTCAGGTACTTGAAGACTTGAATCGTTTCCCCTCGTAGGTGTCTTTTCTCCATTGTGAAGAGTAGCTTGCATCGTTCCTCGTACCCATAAGGTTGAAATCATTTTCGTGGTGCGTTGTTGAACCTTTTCAAGTAATTCAATGTCCTTTCTGTAATTTGGAGACCAGAACTGTATTGCATACTCGAGGTGAGGCCTTACCATGGAAAAATACAAGGATGACATTGCCTCCGGCGTTTTACACTCGAAGTCCTCGCTATGAACCCGAACATAGTGTTGCCTTTCTTATATGTTTTTTTTTTTGACAATGTTTCGCGTGTTTTAGGTCACTGCTGATGGTGACCCCAAGATCTGATTTATCCTGCATCGCCTGCATAGGTTTCCCATGCATGATGAATTTATGGTTACTATATATTTCAAGATACAATGGGCATGACTTTGCATTTGTCAACATTAAATGACATTTGCCACTTTTCAGACCATTCGATGATTTGATTGAGGTTCTTTTGGATGATGTCGCAGTTGATCTTTGCGAGGGCTTTTCCATCCACTTTGGTGTCATCTACAAATTTCGATCGGTAGGATTTCAGTCCTGTTTCTAGATCGTTGATGTATGTGATAAAGAGAATGGGTTCCAGCACTGACCCTTGAGGTATTCCAGACTTGAAGCCACGGGGAAGCCTGTCCGTTGAGTAGCACTCGTTGGTTTCTGTCGGTAAGCCAATCTCTTCTCCACGCTATCAGATTGGCTCCAATACCCTCCGACTGTAACTTCTTAAGGAGTCGCTCGTGCGGTACCTTGTCGAAGGCATTCTGGAAGTCGAGATATATAACATCACTGGGGATGTGACCGATCATCCCAATTTTTTTTTATATATCTTGAAAAGAGTCCAATAGATTTGTTAAGCAGGAACGCTAAGTTTCTGAAAACGTGCTGGGTGTCGGAAATTATATTATTGACTTCTAGAAACTTGACAAGTTTGTCATATAGTCTTTTCGAGTATTTTTCCTGCCACTGATGTCAGACTTATGAGCCTGTAGTTTAATGCAACGCTTTTGTCTCCTTTTTTGAAAATTGGTGTTACGTTCGCCATTTTCCAGTTTCCTGGGATCTTGTTTAGTTGTGCTGACCGGTTAAATATGTGAGTAGCTGAAGTATTTGCGGTTTCAGTTCTTTTAATAACCGCGGGTACAAATTATCGGGTCCCGTTGATTTGTTCGTGTCGTGTTTGTCCAAGTACTTTTTCACATTTTGGTCGCAAATTGTGACATTTTCCAGGGGCGTGATCCCCCTCGGCGGGTTTGGCCCTTCAGGAAAGGTTTCGATGTCCTCGACTGTGAATACGGATGCGAAGTTATTGTTGAGGATTCTGGCCATCTGTTTACTGTCCTGGGATAGAGATTCGGTCCCATTTGCCAGGGTACCAATACTGGATTTTACTTTCTTTATCGTCCTGATGTATGTGATTTCGCACGCTATTTGTTTTTCATAGTTGTGTTTACTATTCCTAATAAGGGTGCGACAAGCTCTGAGGCTGTTGTTGTACTGTATATGGGCTTCGGCCGTGTCATTCTCTTTCATTAGGTTATAATTCCTTTTTTTTCAAGTTTACTGCCTTTTTGATTTATGTGGTCATCCACGGTGGATCCACGACTCCATTCACTCGCCTGGAATTCGTAGGCACTGTAGCCTTATCTACCTCCAGGAGGATATCTTTGAAGACGTTCCACGCGTTGCCGGTTGTATTGTCGGTTAGGTTAAGTTGGTCCCAGGTCGCAGGGAGAAGCAGCTCACAGGCTAAGTTGAAATTTGCATTTTTGTAATCTGGTATCACTGACGGATTATCAACGAGTCTGTGGCCTATGTTGACATTAAAACGGATTCAGTGGTGATCGCAGCCACTCAGTTTCTCACCTACCTCACAGTCATGAATGAAAAAATAATGCTTCTTTGCTTTGTAAGAGTGAATCTCCTCGTAATGGGCAGTGTCGTCGGCTGCCTGTTGTTTGGGGGCCTGTATACAGTTGAAAGTGTGAGTTTCTTATTATTTGTGGTTATTTCCACATAAACTACGTGCATTTTTGTATGGAACAGAAATATGACTCCTGTTTTGGACGATATGAGTTGTATTACTTCGCTTATTGCAGGCGTCGTTGGTTACACGTTGCAAGCTCCGCCGACGCTACGGGTTGGCTGATCAAGGGCTGCCTTTGCCCCGCCCTCGCCTGCAGTTCTTTGAATAGCTTTTCAACTAGCTTTCAACTGCCTCGTTCAGGAGCCTTGTAAGCCGCCCGAACCTCGTTCAGTTGGAGGCCATCACCTCGAAACAAGCCCGGGCGCTCAGTGAAGTGATGTCAGGCTTTGATGAATGTTACGCATTCGTTGTCACAAAACTGCTTCAGACTAGTTTTGACGCTGTATGCTTTGCTGTTAAAACCGGCGAACGCATTGATTCTCGGTAGAATCCCAGAGACAATGATGTGAATGGACTTTGTCTAGTATTGCCGAATGACTTGACGGTATTTTGACAGCAGGTCCTGAGGTCGAGTTAATTGAACGTCGTTTGTGCCCGCGTGAATTAGATACACTGTCTTCCTATGCACTTTTCGTGACAGCTTCGACAGCTGATGTAATGTCATCTAGCCTGGCTCTAGGTATACAGAAACGCTTCCATGTCGATGAATTACGGCCGCAAAACTCCGTACGTTGGCCCCTGACCAGGCTGTCGCCTACAAGACTGACTCGTGATTAGCTCGTCCGTGTCTCGAAACAGTGTCTTGTTCGAAACAGAGGAGGAACAGCAGCAGCAGGAACTTCATAAACCAATACTATGCAGCAAAATGATACCAACGAGAACAACACTAACAAAAACAACAACAGCACCAGTAGCAACACACACACACACACACACCTGTGGCTCAGCTGGTGCAGGAGACACAGTCCGTGGAAGGAGGCGAGGATGAAGAACATGAGCGGCGGGTCCAGCAGAATGAACTTACTGAGCGTGATGCTGCCGATGTCTGGTGGTGGGGGGGGAAGAGGAGGAGGAGGAGAAAGAGGAGGAGAAGGAGAAAGAGTAGAAACAAAAGGAAGGATTTTTTAGTACTCATTATATCAATATTATCTATTTATCTATTTATCTATCTATCTATATTTATTATTATTATTATTATTATTATTATTATTATTATTATTATTATTATTATTATTATTATTATTATTATTATTTTTGTATTTATCTATTCTTTATTATTATTATTGTTATGATCTTCATCATTCCATAAAAAAAGTAATGCAATAAGGGAGTAATCGATGAAGCGTGAGAGAGAGAGAGAGAGAGAGAGAGAGAGAGAGAGAGAGAGAGAGAGAGAGAGAGAGAGAGAGAGAGAGAGAGAGAGAGAGAGAGAGAGAGGAGGGGAAGATTAAGAGGGAGAGTTCGTGTAAAGTTAAATGAAGAGGAAGTGAGAGAGAGGAGAGTAAGAGAATGAAAGAGAAGGGCGAGGGTGAGAGGCGAAGAAGGGAGGAGAAAGAGAAGGAAAAAGAGGAAGAAAAAAAAGAAGACAAAGGCATAAATGATGATGATGATGATGATGTCAGGTGTGTGGGGGTGTGCAGACCCGTATCCAGGATTGAAATTCGAGGGGGGGGGGGGGAGGGGGTGCTATTTCTATGGTAAGGGGGCTTTATCCTTTAATATTTTTCTTCCTGCGTATCTTTGTACTTAAATAACACATTCAAGCATTCATATATTCATCTGAGGAAAGAAATTCTGAAGTGGTACTATAGAGTTATTATGGGGAGGATGAAGCCCGTATTTTTAAACAAATCGTCGCCTCAGTTCCCCTATTTGAAACACCTCTCTTAGAAGCTGCTGGGATTGTCATGGCCTGTTTAGGGACCCTAGTGACAGTTTGACCCGACTTCTGCACCACGAACGTAAAAACACCCATGAAAACCCGGTTAATCTTCTCTGTGGCACTGGAAAATAGTCATCATGGGAGTCCAGTACGCTTAGGAATATGAACCTATGCCCCCCATAGCTTTCCCTTGGGCCAGGGCGTGTACTTACCAAAGGTGATGAGCGCGGCGGCGAGGGTGGCGGAGGTGAGGGAGCCGGTGAGGCACCAGACGCTGTGGAAGCCCAGGGGCACCATGCCGGCCCCAAGCACGGCGCAGCCCTGCTCGAAGGGGAGGGAGTGATATTGGTAAACATTGTACTACCGTGCCTGCCACGCTCCTGAAGAGACAGGTGTACAACCAATGTATCCTGCCAGTCCTAACCTACGGTTCAGAAGAGCGAAAGCTGAACAAGCAAAGATTAACAGAAAGAAAAATGTTGCGTAAAACGTAGAGACAGGAAGTGAGCATCATAAACCAGAGAACAAACAAAGCATGAAGATATTCTTATGACGATTAGTAATAAAAAGTTGACTTGGGCAGGTCACATACGTGGACCTGAAACGAGATGTAAGAACAACCAAAGCAACAAAGCGGCAGCCAAAGAATTTTAACAATCAACACAGACAGAAAACTTGCTACAGATATAAAATCTAAACCTTCGTTTGACGAGGATAGAGCGTACTGACATCAAACAAAGAAAGGTGGACGACATTAGGAAAGGCCTTTGTCATATAGTGCTCTAACAATGGATGATGATGATGATGATGATGATGATGATGATGATGATGGTTATTATAATGATGATGATGAGTAAAATGATCATGATAATGATGACGATTGGTTATTGCATACCATGGGTTTGGATCGGTTAGTTAGTTAGTTAGTTAGTTAGTGTGTGTGTGTGTGTGTGTGTGTGTGTGTGTGTGTGTGTGTGTGTGTGTGTGTGTGTGTGTGTGTGTGTGTGTGTGTGTGTGTGTGTGTGTGTGTGTGTGTGTGTGTGTGTGTGTGTGTGTGTGTGTGTGTGCAGAGAGGGTTCATATGTGTACATGTATCTATGTATGAATTTATGACTGCAGTGTATATATGTATTTGTGTTTATACAGAACGAATATTTATACACACACACACACACACACACACACACACACACACACACACACACACACACACACACACACATAAATCGGTGCACAGAAAGAATTTTAATTGAAAAATACCAAACTTCCGAAAATTTCAATTAATTCCAAAGAAAAAGAAAAGAAAAAGATTAATGCTAAACCGTAAAGCACACAGAGAGAGAGAGAGAGAGAGAGAGAGAGAGAGAGAGAGAGAGAGAGAGAGAGAGAGATAAGAAAGATATTAGCGATAAACAAAAACTCGTTCAATGTATTTTTTTTAAACTTTCGGTCAATGAATGTTCTCTCTCTCTCTCTCCTAAACAGTTTATAGCCTTTTTCTCTCTCTTTTTCTTCCCATCAGTTTTTATCCCTTTCCTTCTTGCCTCTCTCTTTTCCTTCTTTTCATCCTTCCCATCATTTTTCTTTCATTCCTTTCCTTACATTTCTCTCCCTTCTTCTTCCGCTTTCTTCCACCTTCTCCCTTGTCTCTTCTACCCCTCGCTAGCTCAACCTTTCCAATCCCCTCTTTTCAACGCACACAGTTACGCATTTACGAGCTGGTACACACACACACACACACACACACACACACACACACACACTCACCACTCTCATGGCCAGTATGCCTTGGTAGCCCTCGTAAGGCACCGTTGGAGAGGCGAAGCTGTGCGTGCCGTTGTACCCGCCCAGGTAGCCGAACAAGGTGAGCAGGAGCTGGTTGGGGGAAAGAACAGGTGAGCTTGGCGTAGTAGTAGTAGTAGTAGTAGTAGTAGTAGTAGTAGTAGTAGTAGTAGTAGTAGTAGTCGTTTTATTAGTAAGAAGTAGTTATAGTAAAGAAAGGATGAAGAGGAGAAGTAAGAAAGTTACGAGGAAAGTTAAAAGCGGATGGAGGATGGGAAACGAGGAGGAGGAGCAAGAGGAGGAGGAGGAGGAGGAGGAAGAGGAGGAGGGAAGACTGAGTTTAGTAAGAATGATGAATCTGTGATGCTAAAAATAAAAAAAAGATAGGTGTTGTATTAGTGGTAATAATAATAATAATAATAATAATAATAATAATAATAATAATAATAATAATAATAATGATAATACAATGGCCATTTAACCCTTCCTCATCATAATCTTAGTGGGAAAAGAGAGAAGGAAAGCGGAGATAAAACGAAGTGTAGGGAGGGAGATGGGAAATAGGAAAGGAAGGGAAGGAGAGGAAAAGGAAGGGATAGAAAGGGAAGGGAAGGGAAACGAATGGAAACAAAAATAAGGCAAGGGGAGGGAAGGGAAGGAAAAGGAAAGAAAAGGAAACAAAGACGCGGGAAGGGAAGCGAAGGGAAGCCAAGAGAAAGGAGAGGAAATGAAGGGAAGAGAAGCAAAGGGAATTGAATGGAATGGGAGAGAAGGGAAGGGAAAAGAAGAAAAGGGATGGTAAGTGAAGGGGAAAGGAAGCGGAAGGAAAAGAGAGGGAAGGAAGGCAAAGGGACGCAAAGGGAAGGGAAGCGAGGAGAAGAAAAGGGGAAGGAAGGGAACGGAAGGGAAGGGAAGGGAGGGCAAGAGAAGGAGAGGAAGAGAAAAGAAGGGAAGGGAACAGAAAAGAAAGGAAAGGCAGCGAAGGAAAGGGAAGGGAAGGAGAGGGAAGCGAAGAGACTGGAAGGGAAGGAAAAGTATGGGAAGGAAAGGGAAGGGAGGGGAACAGAAAAGAAAGGAAAGGAAGCGAAGGGAAGGGAAGCGAAGAGAATGGAAGGGAAGGAAAAGTATGGGAATGGAATGGAAGGGAAGGCAAGGGAAGGGAAGGGAAGGAAAAGGAAGCGAAGAGAACTGAAGGGAAGGGAAAGGATGAGAAGGGAAGGGAAGGGAAGGGAAGGAAAAGGAAGCGAAGAAAACTGAAGGGAAGGGAAAGGATGAGAAGGGAAGGGAAGGGAAGGAGAGGGAAGGGAAGGGAAGCGAAAAGGAAGCGAAGGGAACTGAAGGGAAGGGAAAGGATGAGAAGGGAAGGGAAGGGAAGGGAAGAGAACTGAAGGGAAGGGAAAGGAAGGACGAAAAGGAAGGAAGGAAGGGAAGGAAGGAAGGAAGGAGGGAAGGAAGGAAGGAAGGGAAGGGAAGCGAAATGAAGGGTAAGGAGAAACCAAGAGAGCGAAAGAAATGAAGAGGGGAGAGTATGTATATTGCAAGAAAACGAGAGAGAGAGAGAGAGAGAGAGAGAGAGAGAGAGAGAGAGAGAGAGA